>NC_088709.1:36128714-36431375 GCF_963576615.1 Watersipora subatra
TAGAACTGTTTCTATCAAGTATATGAGAGCTAATAGAACTGTTTCTATCAAGTATATGAGAGCTAATAGAACTGTTTCTATCAAGTAGATGAGAGCTAATAGAACTGTTTCTATCAAGTAGATGAGAGCTAATAGAACTGTTTCTATCAAGTAGATGAGGCTAATAGAACTGTTTCTATCAAGTAGATGAGAGCTAATAGAACTGTTTCTATCAAGTATATGAGAGCTAATAGAACTGTTTCTATCAAGTAGATGAGAGCTAATAGAACTGTTTCTATCAAGTATATGAGAGCTAGTAGAACTGTTTCTATCAAGTATATGAGAGCTAATAGAACTGTTTCTATCAAGTATATGAGAGCTAATAGAACTGTTTCTATCAAGTAGATGAGAGCTAATAGAACTGTTTCTATCAAGTAGATGAGAGCTAATAGAACTGTTTCTATCAAGTAGATGAGGGCTAATAGAACTGTTTCTATCAAGTAGATGAGAGCTAATAGAACTGTTTCTATCAAGTATATGAGAGCTAATAGAACTGTTTCTATCAAGTAGATGAGAGCTAATAGAACTGTTTCTATCAAGTATATGAGAGCTAATAGAACTGTTTCTATCAAGTAGATGAGAGCTAATAGAACTGTTTCTATCAAGTATATGAGAGCTAATAGAACTGTTTCTATCAAGTAGATGAGGGCTAATAGAACTGTTTCTATCAAGTAGATGAGAGCTAATAGAACTGTTTCTATCAAGTAGATGAGAGCTAATAGAACTGTTTCTATCAAGTATATGAGAGCTAATAGAACTGTTTCTATCAAGTATATGAGAGCTAATAGAACTGTTTCTATCAAGTAGATGAGAGCTAATAGAACTGTTTCTATCAAGTATATGAGAGCTAATAGAACTGTTTCTATCAAGTAGATGAGAGCTAATAGAACTGTTTCTATCAAGTAGATGAGGGCTAATAGAACTGTTTCTATCAAGTAGATGAGAGCTAATAGAACTGTTTCTATCAAGTATATGAGAGCTAATAGAACTGTTTCTATCAAGTAGATGAGAGCTAATAGAACTGTTTCTATCAAGTATATGAGAGCTAATAGAACTGTTTCTATCAAGTATATGAGAGCTAATAGAACTGTTTCTATCAAGTAGATGAGAGCTAATAGAACTGTTTCTATCAAGTAGATGAGGGCTAATAGAACTGTTTCTATCAAGTAGATGAGAGCTAATAGAACTGTTTCTATCAAGTATATGAGAGCTAATAGAACTGTTTCTATCAAGTATATGAGGGCTAATAGAACTGTTTCTATCAAGTAGATGAGGGCTAATAGAACTGTTTCTATCAAGTAGATGAGAGCTAATAGAACTGTTTCTATCAAGTATATGAGGGCTAATAGAACTGTTTCTATCAAGTAGATGAGGGCTAATAGAACTGTTTCTATCAAGTAGATGAGAGCTAATAGAACTGTTTCTATCAAGTATATGAGAGCTAATAGAACTGTTTCTATCAAGTAGATGAGAGCTAATAGAACTGTTTCTATCAAGTATATGAGAGCTAATAGAACTGTTTCTATCAAGTAGATGAGAGCTAATAGAACTGTTTCTATCAAGTAGATGAGGGCTAATAGAACTGTTTCTATCAAGTAGATGAGAGCTAATAGAACTGTTTCTATCAAGTAGATGAGAGCTAATAGAACTGTTTCTATCAAGTATATGAGGGCTAATAGAACTGTTTCTATCAAGTATATGAGGGCTAATAGAACTGTTTCTATCAAGTAGATGAGAGCTAATAGAACTGTTTCTATCAAGTAGATGAGAGCTAATAGAACTGTTTCTATCAAGTATATGAGAGCTAATAGAACTGTTTCTATCAAGTATATGAGAGCTAATAGAACTGTTTCTATCAAGTAGATGAGTGCTAATAGAACTGTTTCTATCAAGTATATGAGAGCTAATAGAACTGTTTCTATCAAGTAGATGAGGGCTAATAGAACTGTTTCTATCAAGTATATGAGGGCTAATAGAACTGTTTCTATCAAGTAGATGAGAGCTAATAGAACTGTTTCTATCAAGTAGATGAGAGCTAATAGAACTGTTTCTATCAAGTATATGAGGGCTAATAGAACTGTTTCTATCAAGTAGATGAGGGCTAATAGAACTGTTTCTATCAAGTATATGAGGGCTAATAGAACTGTTTCTATCAAGTAGATGAGAGCTAATAGAACTGTTTCTATCAAGTAGATGAGAGCTAATAGAACTGTTTCTATCAAGTATATGAGAGCTAATAGAACTGTTTCTATCAAGTATATGAGAGCTAATAGAACTGTTTCTATCAAGTATATGAGAGCTAATAGAACTGTTTCTATCAAGTATATGAGAGCTAATAGAACTGTTTCTATCAAGTAGATGAGAGCTAATAGAACTGTTTCTATCAAGTAGATGAGGGCTAATAGAACTGTTTCTATCAAGTATATGAGAGCTAATAGAACTGTTTCTATCAAGTAGATGAGGGCTAATAGAACTGTTTCTATCAAGTAGATGAGAGCTAATAGAACTGTTTCTATCAAGTATATGAGAGCTAATAGAACTGTTTCTATCAAGTATATGAGGGCTAATAGAACTGTTTCTATCAAGTATATGAGAGCTAATAGAACTGTTTCTATCAAGTAGATGAGTGCTAATAGAACTGTTTCTATCAAGTATATGAGGGCTAATAGAACTGTTTCTATCAAGTAGATGAGGGCTAATAGAACTGTTTCTATCAAGTAGATGAGAGCTAATAGAACTGTTTCTATCAAGTAGATGAGAGCTAATAGAACTGTTTCTATCAAGTAGATGAGAGCTAATAGAACTGTTTCTATCAAGTATATGAGAGCTAATAGAACTGTTTCTATCAAGTAGATGAGAGCTAATAGAACTGTTTCTATCAAGTATATGAGAGCTAATAGAACTGTTTCTATCAAGTATATGAGAGCTAATAGAACTGTTTCTATCAAGTAGATGAGTGCTAATAGAACTGTTTCTATCAAGTATATGAGGGCTAATAGAACTGTTTCTATCAAGTAGATGAGAGCTAATAGAACTGTTTCTATCAAGTATATGAGAGCTAATAGAACTGTTTCTATCAAGTATATGAGGACTAATAGAACTGTTTCTATCAAGTAGATGAGAGCTAATAGAACTGTTTCTATCAAGTAGATGAGGGCTAATAGAACTGTTTCTATCAAGTATATGAGAGCTAATAGAACTGTTTCTATCAAGTATATGAGAGCTAATAGAACTGTTTCTATCAAGTATATGAGGACTAATAGAACTGTTTCTATCAAGTATATGAGGGCTAATAGAACTGTTTCTATCAAGTATATGAGGGCTAATAGAACTGTTTCTATTAAGTATATGAGAGCTAATAGAACTGTTTCTATCAAGTATATGAGAGCTAATAGAACTGTTTCTATCAAGTAGATGAGAGCTAATAGAACTGTTTCTATCAAGTAGATGAGGGCTAATAGAACTGAATGGCCTTCGGGTTATTCAAGTATAAAAGGTAAGAAGTAGACCCTTGCGTTAAATCACTAGAGCACTAAAGGAGTCATAAAATCATAAAGACAAATAAGATTGGCTGGACGAGATGACTAAATACAGACAAATAAATATGATTGGCCAGGACATCTATTAACATTGATGAAACCTGCTAATGAAACATGAACTGCCAGATATGTGATACTCATGAGAGTTTTAGACGATGGAAATAGCTCTAAAATTGATCTTTTGTAAGGAAAACCAAGGTAAGCTTTCAGCCAACAACTCACAGCTCGTTCTGACTGGCCAAAGTCTATTTTGAGTTGACCCATGGCTCGTATTATAGCGATCATGCTCTGTATGGTGTTACTGTATACAACTGGTCGGTACTGTAAGCATTCGTCCTTCGTGTAGCCCTTGTCATGAATTATCCTGGAAAATAGAGTTACAAAATATAAATACTCGCGTAGAGAATTAGGCCGAGTAATGTGATATTCCACCATGCTTTCATTAATCGTGTAAATCATAACTTAGAGCGCACAGACAAACTACGTACACCTTCCTGAACGAACTGCATAAAAATGTTACTTGAAACAAAGCCTGATATTCAGTATTCGGCAGTGTTTTCGTAACAATGGTAGGGTTCAGAGTTGCCTCCACTTACTGAGCGACTTTTTTCCTATTCATGCTTGCATATAATCGTTACAATGGACTTCAGTGTTACCGAATCCTGATTCTAACAAAGCACTCGGCAGGTTTTGACAAACGGTTGCCTTATAAATACATATGGTTCCCTTCCTTGAAATGAACAAATGGCTGTCTTATAAATACATGCAGTAGACACTCCTATAATGTAAATTCTAGACAATGTAAAAAATTTATGAGAAATTTTTGCTTCGTACTACATAAAATGACTATAAAACGTAAAGGGTCAAGTCGGGTGAGTTCTCAATTCGATTTGAATGGTAACCTATAGAGGTGGAACGAGACACGAGACATCTCGAGTATCGACCAGTCTCGTCTCGTATCGGTCTTGTCTCGACCTAACTATTGCCAAACTCGAGACAGGAAATAGAGCTAAAGCGCCTGCGCACGGCTGTTAAAACATGATTTTCGCGGTAACAACTCCATATAGGTATTGTAAGTTATTGCGGCAACAGCCTTTAAAGTTATCGCTACCCGGTCCGTTACTACTTGATTATGTTGGCCATCGAGTCTAATCATGTAGTACGGACAACGGCCCTGTTAATATATTGTAGCCCGATTCGGTGTCCTTAAAACAGATACCGGGTCGTATTCAAGTACCTTCCGGATAATCCGATTTAATAAATAAGACTGTTGCGGGTAATATGTCTGTATTTTATCATATCATGTCCAAACACCAACTGCCTTTCATAAAATTCCGGCCTTTTTTATATACTACCAATTGCGGGTAAAACTTGCTCGCACATGGAGAAACAAACTAAAGGCCGTGTCGACCATAGTCCGTGTTCGAGTAACAATGACATTTTCGTTAGTTCTATATAAGAATATATACAGTAATTCATATAACTTAATGAGTACAATTTAAATATAATTCGCATACTACAGTTAATACACAAACAAAACTTAACATAAATGAAACAATCAGAATGAAAGTGTTATCATGTGTTCTTTTAGTTGCGGTAATTCTATGTAGATCGATGGCTATCTGTTTCATTACACATTTTATTACATTAAAATGTAAGACCTATTCAATAGATAGTAAAAATATACATGTACAAAGCAATATGTTTATAATAATTATTATCAATCAAGCTCAAAATTCTTAGAAATATATAATTTCGCTATTTTAGAGCTGTTTGTGTCACTTATGTTTACAAAATATACATGCATATCGCTATTAAAATGTTGTATTTAAATCGTTTACACTAGGTGAAAATTAAATTTAAAAATAGGTTTATCAATTTTATATACATGTATCAAGTACGCTAGTCCTTGTGTAGTGAAATCATCACCAAATGCTCATTATTTTACTGTCTCGTGTCTCAAGTCTCGAATTTTTACAAGACAGTGTCTCGAGTCTCGTCTCGAACTTAAAAAACCTGTCTCGTTCCACCTCTAGTAACCTATCTCGTCGCACTTGCGAAGGAAAAAACAACGTGCATATAGTTTTATATCTATTAAGCCTATCTATTATACAACTTCTACGACATTGTAGAAGTCTAATAGAAAGGCTAATAGCAAGTGGCAGGCAACACTCATCACTTCTCAATGCCTATAAGCTGATTTTCAATATCCGGGCAACACAGCTAGTAAATACTTAAAAGTGATTGATTGGTGCAGGTATTACAGCATCCTGAATGTCTACTACCAACCTGAATGTCATGAGTTGAAGTATCGTCGAGAATTATCTTTTATCTTAACCTTGACCCCAAATACAGATAGACAATAACCAGGTAGTACCGCTTTTTTATAGTAAGAAATTTTGTTCTGCTTGATTGAAAACGCATAAAATATTTGCTAAGTTTTACTTTGCTGCTTAGAATAAATAAATTGTTGTAAATGAATGTCTAAGATGTACGCTCCCCATCAAATTATTGTAAAATTACAGCAATCATTGTCTATAAAACCAATGATGTTGATTAGAAAAAGGGGAAAAATCGCCGATACAAACTAATAATACTGCAGTTCGGTACAGCCTACAAAGTTAAGTTTAGTTTTTCCTTTGTGTATGGCCAAAGGGGCGAGTTTGGAAAGATGTTGGAACGAATTAGCCAATTTCCATGTATTTTATTTTTCATATAATGTAAAATCCCTATAACGTAAGCGTTCCTAGAACGGATTATTTACGTTGTAGAAGTGCCTACTGTATATGGCTTTCTCCCTTGCAATCAACAAATGGCTATCTTATACATACATTTCGCAAAACCTCTAATTGAACGCCCCTCTATTTGACTGCCACTGTGACATTTTTTGATCTTTCTGAACATATAATAGCAAGTGATCAGAGAAAAGTGATCACTTGAGTGAAATGAAAAGTCTACAAAATGGTACTAATAATGACTCGGTTACATCAATAAAAATTAATTCTGTTTTTGTTCAGTTTTTGTCGTTAAATCTTTAAAAGCAATACTATAGAAATAATTATTAACTCTATCAGGCCAATAGTAGTTCCTAGTTTAACGCTGTCTTGAAACTTCCCCGTATGTGAAACATGGTTTACATTGACGATGGTATATGAACGACTAGTTTTTGGCTAAAAGTTGTCCTTAGCGCCTAATGCAGCTGAAAGTTTATCATTATTTGTGCGAAAAGCAACTCGTAAGAGTTTTGCTCTGCAAAAAAAAAATTGTTTGGACGCTAATATCGACATTTATCGACAATATCGACTAGATGAGCAGTGCAGAAGAAGAGTTGAGGTCAGAAGACATTGTAGAAGGTATTGAACAGCCAGAAAATAAAACCATGCCAAACAAAAGCAACAATCATAACACAACTGGCTGAGCAAACGATATATTTTTGTTTCAAAAATGTTAACTTTTGTTTCTGCATGTATTATAAGTGTGGTTCAATTATGTCACTTGTTCTTGAATATATATTTGTAGCATTTGTTAGATTATTATTATTATATAACTTATAAATTTGCAGAGTTATAACATATATCATTTGATAGCATTCTTGCGTTTATTTTAACTCGGCTTACAATGGATCGGCGCTCATAACTTCTTAAATCGCACATAAAATTCCAGCTTTTAATTGCAAACTGTTGCAAACATACAAATGAGTACAATGGCTTTAATGCAACATTGTTAAATATAGTTATAAAATGAAAATATACCTTCAAATTTAGAAAGAAATAAAAAAAACTTAAAGCTCCAGCAAATTGCGAAGCAGGGCACAAGACTATAATATTATTGGAGGTTAATTGAATGCAATAAATATCAACTCGGAGAAATAATTTCAGCTTCCCAATGCACATTTATTTAGAGATCTATGACAAGATGGAGGTGAGATAGCAGATTTATTGCATCCAAAAGGGTTAACCTCGCTCCACCTGAATGAGAGTGCAAAATAGAGGCGACATTCGTTTCACCCGTAAAAGGGTTAAATTTATCTGGCCAAAATTATGATGAACTATTTGAAAAATACAACGCTAGCCTCATTTGAATGTCACTGCCATTTGACCGCCACTATAGGAGAAGGGTTGAAAAATAAAGCAGTATGGCGTTCAAATAGAGGTTTTACGGTAAGTTGATAGCATCTCGATAGACATGCCGCTGTTCGTGTGTCAGCATACCTCTGCAAGTCACCAGATAAAACTTCGCCAGAGAAGCATCATTACTTGAAAAATCTCATGAGAATTGCCAGACATCTCCATTAACCTCTTGACAAGAGGCTAGAGCAACTTTCAATAGGACTAAACCATTATGTACAATAACATCTCCATATGATATTGAGCTGCATCATTTTATTGTAGAAATGAAATTTAAAGGTTGACTTGCAACAGAATTCACATTACAGTTATTTGGTATCAAAAGATTCACCATGTCTTACTCTGCTGTCTTGTAGGTGCAAAGTTTGTGGAAATGTGATTACAAGCTCTTAGAAGCTTAAAAACGAACAGTTAATCGCAGCCATCACGAAAACGCGGTAGGTTGGAATCCCTTTTCAAAATGGCTCAAATGGGATGTAGTTGAACACGATGGCTTCTGTTTACACTTTCATGCAACCTCATACGTCGAAATATTTTCAGAAAAATACTTCACGCATTCAATAAAACCATGTCTATTGTCCTTACGTGTCTATTTCATCACCATTGTAATGCTGTCACTTTGAGAATTGATATCGCAACACCTATCGTAAAAATTTGTTTAATTTTTTAACCTTAGTTCGAAGGAGTGCATATCATCCTCTGATGAACATGACGAGCCTCTTGGTCACCTGTGATAGTCAAAAAATGCTGCAGAAATTTTTCGCGCCATTTGGAGGAAGTATGGGTCACATCATCAGATTACGACTAGATGATTAGACCAGGCTGAAACAAAACTGTAAAGTAGCGAGCATCTATATTTGATATGGGCTTTCCAGTAGGACCCTAAGTGTTGGTCATAAACTAGTTCTACAAGGTGTTTTATATTGAGCCTTTTATTGGCCTTTCAATTCGCACGATGTTGTGTCAAAACAATAACCACAATATTTGAGTATGTTAGCCAAATAAAGAGATTCCAAACTAGCGCGTTTTCTTGATGGCTGCCATTAACTGTTCGTTTTTGAGCTTTTAAGAGCTCGTAATCACATTTCCACATATTTTGCTCCTACAACACAGCAGAGTAAGATATGGTGAACCTTTTGATACCAAATAACTGTAATGTGAATTTTGTTGCAAGCAAAAACCTTCAAGCAAAAATCTGAGACAGAAATCGGTAATAATCCTCATCTCTGGTGCCATCTAAGTTGACATAATTATATCCTCGCTGTATCTAAACTAGCTAATGGGTAACTTTTGTCAGTAGAAAATAATCATGAGCATTAATAATTTTATAAGATGACAAGGCGGATTAGAGGTAAGCTGGCTGCGACCGAGGCTTAGCAGAGAGATAATTGGCCCGCTGTGACCACAGGTCCATCCGCACCAACTGCACACAACTAGCACTCTTCAAACTTCCATTTCCCACCGGCTAGTAGAACGCTCCATACTGTTGTTAAAAAAGCTTGCAGCGCATTGAGACAACCCATTGCCATGATACGATAAGACCATGTACTGCATTATAGGCTATATTCCTACACAATCGGTCTAACTGCTTACTTTTCTTCAGGCTTTACTCAAGTTCTATGAGTTAAACAACTCCCACCGACTGTAATCAACATACCGGCAATAACTAACTACTCATTAATGTAAATATTCATAGCAGATGGAAATTAAGAGAATTATTATGCAATAAACTTATTCCACTTTGAAAAAATTTTAATTTGAATAAATTTGACTACCGAGACATGAGCCAGACTAGACACCTGATAACAAAAATGTAAAAAGGACCCTGCCAAAGCGTTAGCTTGACTTATGGTCTTCGATAGGCAAATAATGCTATATCCAACCAGCTGTTATCATGCTTTGAAAATACGATTTATAGTTTGCTATTCAAAAAAATCATAGGAAGCCAAATTCTAATTTATTTCATTTCAAAACCCAAGTAGGTTCATGAACGGATAGACTACCGAGCAGGTTGTCCCTTGGTTGTTGATCACCCTCAATTGTAATCTCAGAGACGCTTTCTTCCCATAAGTCCCCGTGTTCACAAGTCCCCATGCCAATGTCTAGCTTAAGCATGGTTCCCATATCGATTGCGAGACTTTGGCGGTAACATACGCAGCAAAACGCGTGCGACGCCAGGCTCAGCGGCTTCTGTTCACATATAAAGCTGCATCGCTAAACATAATCGCATAATCACATAAAATGTTCGCTCACCACGCCGTTTCGATAATGTACGGTGCATTTCACCTGTACAGTGCATTTCGGGAAGGTTTCGCATGCAGCTTTTCACAAAATTGCACCGCGCTAAACTCTTGCGTTGACTGTCGGCAACTACTGGCGGTACCCGGCGTGTAGGTTCACATTTCACCGCAATGGCCTGCGGTGCTGTCGCCGGTGCTTTGCTACGTATATAGGAACCAGGCTTTAGCGTCAAACAGAAGAGCTTTGGGTTTTTCTCAAAACGGATGAGACAAAAGTATTCAAGGTGCAAAAGGTCGAGGGAGATAACCAAACAGGTTTTGCTATGTACTATCGCAAGTACAGACACCCACAGTGATGAAAAAATAATACCATAAGTACCTTGTGAATCACAAAGATTTAATTAATAGATTTTTATCAATAGAAATAACAAGAGAGACAACCAGATAAATTCTGGTATCTCTTTGCTATTCGCGTTATTGCAAGTTATTGCAAGTTATCGCAAGTTAGTCAAAAAGCAAAGAATACATAAGCGGTTACAAATTGGGACAAAGCTGTGGAGTTGCCAATTCAACTCAATGTAAAAACTGTTGGCACCAGCAATGAAGAACCATGATTAGCCATTCCAAGCATAAAAGTGACTTACCAACGAAGCTAGTTCAACATTTTTTAGACACACACACATTCTACTAGACATCAAGATTGACAAACCCATTCTAAACAATATGAATGGTTGGCGAACATTATGCCTAGCCCGGTTTCCTTGACATGGCCATGTGAAGAATAGACATACCACAAGGCAGCCACCCTTGCCCTGATGACAAAATTTTGAGAGATGAAGTATTTAAACTAAGCCTTCAGAGAATCTATCAACCCCGCTACGCGTGCTAAGGAATGACACAGCATCTTGGCAATTCAATGGCCAAACTAAATGGTCACGTAGAAGCAGCAATTATGGCAGCGATGCAGTAAGAATCAACAATCAGTTGCTAGATGGGGTATGAGGTAGTGAGTGAATAATTAATAGATAGGATAGATAAGGCACTTACTTCATCTGTTTGACTATGGTGCTCTTGCCTGACTCCCCAGCACCTGTAGTATACGACAGAGATGAACCTAGCCACTGATAACGTCTAGGGCAATCAAACATCTATAGCATATACAAACATGTTAGTATATCTTGAATATTTGGCGCACTACTAGATGGATATAGAACAACAATATGTAGGCAACTAAAAATAGCTTTAGGCTTTAGACAATAGAAGTAGAAGTCGTGTGACTTGCTGTGGCCCTCAGCAAATGGCTGGTCATACAACAGGCCACATCATTGACTGCATCTTGCCTCTTGTACTCCGTAAAAGGGTTCTAATATAACAAGCCCAACAGTTGGAAAGATGCTAGTAGTATAATTTCAGATAGGATCAGCAAAAGGAATGGATGATATATAACATTGCCAAATTTACATTATCAAGGAACATTTATTTATCCTATTCTATTGAACATCCGCTTAAACTTTCTAGCGGTAATTTTGAGAATGGTGTGATCAGTGCATGACCTACATCCGACAGTTCTACAGAGATGTTTGGAGGTGAGAAATGCTAAAATGTTAAGTAGTCATTAGCCACTTAGAGTGACATATTCCAAAATAGTTAGCATGGGCACTTCATTAGACCCGTGTCCGGTATGAACTGTGAACACTTCATGGGACGTGTCCGGTATGAACTGTGAACACTTCATGGGACGTGTCTGGTATGAACTGTGAACACTTCATGGGACGTGTCCAGTATGAACTGTGAACACTTCATGGGACGTGTCCGGTATGAACTGTGAACACTTCATGGGACGTGTCTGGTATGAACTGTGAACACTTCATGGGACGTGTCCAGTATGAACTGTGAACACTTCATGGGACGTGTCCGGTATGAACTGTGAACACTTCATGGGACAATATGTGTCACAAGCAATATTTGATGTATCATAAGATGTATGTTTCGGAAACTGTTTCGCTATGTTAAGGGGTAAGTTTTGTTAGATTTCATCCCTAAAATATGATGATTAACTGGTTTAAAAAAACGGACTTTAATCAAGTAATTTTATTGACTAACACAGTGCTCCATAGCAACCATTTTTAAAAATTCATGTCTGCATAATCATTAGTTCTAAAAAAAATTAAAAAAAAACATTTTGTAGTAATGTTACGCAAAGTTTCTTCAGGAACACCATACGATGTAATATCAGCCATTGTTATTGCATAGTGAAGTCTGTTTCTCAACTCCGAAGCTTTATAGTTTTTTCTTCAAAACTTTGAAATCATGTTTTTCGAAAACATGTTATGTTTCTTTAAACAAGGATAACTCTATCAATTTACAGTTGAACATTAAAATATTTCAATCCTGGTCATGACTGTTGTGAATAATCAGACAGACAAATGGCAAGTCTCACCAATTATGTATCATAAAATGATATCATGAATGTAATCTTGAGCAGGCCAAGCATATTAATATACTAGAGAGAATAAGGGATGTACCCTAATTGAAGAGCTCATATTAAATATGCAAGCAAATTTAAAGTGACATATAAGTCGCATTGTTTAGTTCAGTAACAAACACAGTCCTCCTATGAGTTGGTCAAGCAAACAACAAGAAAACCCTCACTCTATTGTTATCAAGCTATCTTTCCATTGATCAACTACACCAAACTAAAGGAATTGAACACCTAATAGTGAGTTGAGGTGGTGGTTGCCTGAATCTAACTTCCGTGGCAGTTATCAACATTACAACAAAATCTACTTTTACAATAAAACACAAAGGCATAAACTGAATGAATGGCTATCGGTATCAAGAAAAAAGCGAAACATTTTTTGGCACTGCCTTAGAAAAAAAATCTATTGAAAAAGCTTGTTTGACAACTAAAAGTAAATTATTGATGCTCAAATACAATTTTAAATGAAGTCTTTTGACCCGTTAAACCTTGTCAACATCGGATTTAGACATGTGAGTTTGCCAATACTGCTCAATGAGCGCATAACCGACTCACCAAGCAAAAGTAACTTCACTTCTCGAGCTGCCTTTTCTCCATCTGCTCTAAGCATCCGATCTAGTTGCTTCGACCTTTCTTGAGCTTGGCGGTCTTCGCTGCTCGCTGCACACCCCATTTCAGATTTGAAAACCGTGCAGAATCTTCTATGAATACCCTATATTGCTAAAACACAAAATACTACATATTGACATCAGAGTAGAAATGCCATGCTCCTCAGGAGACCACACTTGGGGCGGCTGGCTGGCTGAGCCATCCCAACTTTTTAAGTGGCTAAGTCCAGTCAAACACGGATAACTCGCCCTCGGATAAAATGTAAATTTTTATCTCGAACACATGGTTTTAACTCGAACAGATTTGTTGAGTCCGTTCCCGCGCAATGATAAATTGCTTCAGATAACTCGATCTCAACATCATTAACTCGAACAGTTATTTGCTCAACGGCTGCGAAGACGGTTTATATCGCTGTAGAATATCACTTTATTCCAAGCCATAAAGATAAACATCAACTTTTAGTAGTTCTTAGGCGTTATTATTAACATCATCGGCAAAATACTCTTGTTAAGGACTTTTATAAAGGTTTGCAAAAGGTCAAGTTTTACCAAACATCCGCTTGGCAATGGCCCATCGAAAGTGTAGAAACCTTCGGATGAACTTGAAATAAAATCTGCAAAATTGATCTTTGTTAAAATGCTCAAAAAAGATGTCTTTTTCGAGCGTTTTAACTGCGGTCAAGTTTGGCCTAACTTATTCTGAAAACATCCTGGCAGTCACATCAGCTAAAACAAACAAATCTCAAATAATAGAAAAATATTTATACTTTGCGATAACATCTTTTAAAACTTCACGTGAGAGGCCCAGTTTAGGCCCTACATGAGAGAAACCTGTTGGGGGGGCTTACACTGCCCCCTCCAAACCCCCAGGTGTTCATAACTAATCGCCTAACATTTGCCGCCCCAACTTGCAACCAGGGAATACAAGCCTGACCACACCGATGGTAATATGAAATGCTTACTAACAATGAACAGGTAAACTATGTATTAAAAATTATTGATTGAATATTTTAAAAAACGTTATCAAAAAACTATATTATTAGTGAGATTTCAGATGATCTAAAACAAATGTTAGTTGTAGAAACAATCAAGAATTGTTAATATTGGGATGTTTGTTAGAAAGAAAAAACTGAACTAAACGGTAGTCTGTAGAATTATTCACTCCGTCCACAACGATAATACTGCTAACCACCTGAAGAGGTACGATAGCAGGTAGCCAGCATAGGTGGTCATTCTGTAGCGAGACCTACACTTCGCCTAACATATTGCCTTGAAAACTCGAAAAACTAATAAATTCTTGGACAGTTAAATATACGCTTGATGCTGCACCACCCAACAACAACTGGCTGCTCACACACGCCAGCCTATGTAGACTCACCTTAGAGTACGTGGATACAGCGTGGGACCCTAGTCACCAACAAAGCTATGATTGAAGGTTATGACCTCAATCGAAGGCTTACAGAGAAGAGCTTATTAAGTTCGTGAGCAGTCAGAAAAGTCGCAACAGTGTAATCCAAGCCCGGAAACAGTTAGGTTTTCCGACCTTATCTAGGCGGAGCGAACGCGAAACCATAAGGTAGCCTTTACTCACTAAAATTCAAAAAGGAGGAGGATCGACACCATGTTCTCTCATCCAGTTAAGATAAAATGATCAACGACAGATCTGAAACAACGAAAGTCACAAGCGCTGACAGGCTTGCCAACCCAAGAGTGGGCAGTGCTTGAGATTTGGTTTTGGGGCAATTGATGTATCAATGATAGTATCTACTTATAAAATTGTGGAAATTGGGGCAAAATTCTCACGCATTTCCATTTTTCTTTGGGGTGATTGCGTGAGTCTCACGCCCAATGCGTGAGAGTTGGCAGGTATGCACGCGCACCGCGGAGAACTCACTTCACTATATGCAACCTCTAGTATACAAGAGTTATACTAGAGTTATACTGTACATGACAACAGCTTCTCGGCCAGAACTATGATAGTACCACCAGAAACTGCATAATCAGTAAACAACTACATGATGTGGAAATTTAACACAGTTGTAACACACTGTTTCTTCCTTAGACACTCCACTTGAACCTAGTGATTTTAAGTGTCCTATCGTCTCAGAGGTATACGCTGTCAATTGCTACATGTATTGTTATATCCACTAGTGCCTCATACTTACATTGGAAAGTTAGATGATACGTACACTATGAGTGAATAGGGTTTAGTATGACTACAGCAATATCCAATTGTCATTCAACATAATATTGTCTATTTTATCATTATAAATCGTTCTAATTTTTACAACAGTAAGAAAGCGCTTCGGTTTGATTTCAATTCCGCGATGCACAAACAACTAGGCCGGAAACAGGGCGCCGTCTTGTGATGCTAACATAAACATCGAAGTCTGCTTTACGTGGTAACCATTGGCCTGGCACTCTAGATGTGTGTTCAGTAAGTAATAGTTAAACATATTACCGTAGCAATTTAGCTCGCGGCCCGCATTACGGCGATCGTAAATACATCATAGAGCTAAAAAGACATGAAGTGATGTCGAACCTTTCAGTCGTAACATTAACTATATGTCAGAGTAACAACCATGTTTGCTGTTTAAAAACTCACTATTGTCAAATTACGGGCTTTTTTCATTGTTAAGAAAGCTGCAACTGCTGGTATTGTTTCGGTAAAGGTACATGTTTTTGCACAAATAGTCGCACATAGAGAGCTGGAAAGTGGTTTAATCGCTATTTACCGATTTTTAATGCTAGATACATACTACTAAATATATTGTTTTGCAAATCATTTTCATTACCACCAAAAAATTATAGTTCCACTAGTGAATTGGAGAATGGTTTGTTGGTTATGGCAGAATGATCGTTGTGTATGGTTAGGGAGAAATTTTGTTATACATGTACATAATTAATCCAAATCTACACATACATTGGTGTTGAACGTGTTTTGTCTTTTTATTTTATTTGATTATGTTCAGTTTGAGCATTTTTTTCTTATCTTGTTTGAACTAAGGGAATTATCACTCGCTCAGGGAGTGAGGTTTTAGGCTATTATAATCATTGAACCTAAAGCCCCTGGAATGGCAATCACTTGACTTTTACATTGATAGCGATACGTAATGCATGCGCCATATTGGAAAGCTAATCGTGCACTAGTTCCGTTTGTAAACAAACAGTGAAAAATGACAGAAATGTACATGTTGAATAATTATTTTCCAGCTGGGTGTTAATGAAAACTCCTCCTACACAACGTTTAGAGTGCCCTAATAAAAGAAAACCTATTTATAACATATGGAATGTGATATAATAAATGATAAGCAAATATTAAATAGATTTTCGTGGACCCTGTTATGTATACAAACTGTTGTATTACAGATGCATAACCCCAGCAAATGATATATTCAAGCAAATAACAACTGTTCCATTAGATTAAAAATTATATTTCATATGCATAAACCATAATAGAGAAACTTAACACATGAAGTATTTTGATAAAAAATAATACATATACTGCCAAAACAGAAACCATTTTCAAGAATTAAGTGATAATTCTCATGAATGTATGATATGTATAATACAGTATCTGTAGAAGATGGAATAAACTACTGCAACAAATAAACGGAAATTAAAAACAGTTGTAATAGAGGATAATCAAAATGATGCAAACAAGGAAATTCATGAATTAGTGTAATCAGATGATTAAACTTATACATACACGTTACAGAAACTGTGTAAAAGGAAATTTGTATATCACTTGATATTAAACCAAAGTGCACCAGAGTTTCTTAGAACTAAATCAGATTAAAAATAGCAGTACAACAACAGCTACAGATGAATATTACAGTGATTACATTGTTACTGGCCTTTAAAAAGTACTGCTTCAGTATTTCATGCCGCAAAGATGCACCTCGCAGTTTGAATGTACGATTTTGGTATAATGATGCTGTCAGAGATCATAAAACGACTGAATAAGGTTTTTCATCAATGAAGCAGTGGTTGGATATGCCATCTGCTGTATCCGTAAGGTGTTTCCCAAGGCCTAGCACATCACTAGATCCTACACTACTGATAACATACACCACACAATGGAGTGGATCTGACTTTGCACGAATACGAAAGTATCGATCTGCAACTAGCATGATCCTGATGACACCCTCTGATTGACGCACCAATCCTCCATTGTTTTGTAGCTCAAGTACAGTATAGACATGTCGGTGCTGGATACTTGACAGTGGTAACCAGCGACTGACGGCCAATGTCACGTGAAAGCACTTTAGTTAGCTTTTGCACAATGTACCCAGCTCTTTAGACTATACCGTTACCTATAACAGAAATTTGACATCTGAAATCATTGTGAGCTCCACCAACTGATCAACTTCTGAAGTAGCCTGTATGATGAGAATCTCGTTTTGAGCAGTAACATTACTTGTCTTACCAGCATCTGATTTTGCACCACTTATGCGGATAAGTTTACGAAAGGTAGTCTTAAACTGAGTAACAGTAGGATTATTATTCCAACCACTTAAACAAAAGCATCAATTATAACAATTACATAAAATCAACATAAATGAATGTCTTATTCGCATAAACATAGTACCCTTAAGACACAACAATACAGCTAATAAAATAAGCGAAAATAGTATAGGTCAAAATGCTACCATATCTCTATATAAAATGAAAATGTGGCAATTTTTACTGGAAGTCATTCACACACATCTTAGGCATAAAGCTTAATGGAAATTTCTTAATCAAGTATGGATTGCATTCATGAGATTATTTCAATAGAAAGGAAAACAAAAAAGTTGCAGAAATACTGCAAAGAAGTACTAACCATTGCCACAGATGCATTGCTAAAGAAATTCACATCAACATCTTCTGCTAAGCTGTAGACATATTCCTAAGCACTTTCTGTGGCAGCTGTCGCTGTTTTGCATACTGTTTGAGGTTTCTGAAAAATATTTAGATATATTTACTTTAACTTGAACAACCTAGCAGCACTGTGCTTGACACTAAATATTGTTTTGAATTCAATCATTGAAAAGCACCATTCAACATTGAAAAATAAACCCTTAAATGACTGGGCAGTGTAAACAGTGTGGGCACAGCATCTGGTTTCAGTCGAACATTCTGACCTGTTCTTGCGCTGTTATGGGGTTGATGTTAGCAAGATAAGTGTCTAAGCATCAGAAAACAGGATTATATTTTATTTCACACGCCTAGCGCTATGTTGGGCTCCACCGGAAGACGCACGACACTCAGACCTCATTTAGGTCATCATAATACAAGCACCTGTATACACAACATCTTCCTTTTTAGGTTCAAAAGAGTATGAAAACATTTAACATAAAGTAACTGATTGTCTTGCTAATATAAAGATAATGATAGTATCATTGAGTGACTAGAGCACATGAGTACGGTATAATGTAGCTATCTGATTAGCGTTGAGTAAACTAAACATCTCTTGTAAATTATCCATAAGCAGTATCGGTATCCTTTATACTCCTTGGTAATTAGTTACAAATTTTTCATACTTCTTGGGCCTAGCTTTGACCCTTTTAGGTCTGTTCATTGAATGCCTGGCATCAGACATCTGGCTGGCTGGATTGGCCTGACATTGCCCTGTGCGCTCAGAATGCCTGATGCTGCCTATGGTGTTAGACTGGCTGGATTGGCCCGACATAGACCTGTGCTCTCTGCACCTGAAGACACCACAGACGAGTCTTGTCCTTCTTGTAATTCCACCAGAGCACTCCTGTTCCGACGCACTTATTCTTGAGGGATCTGTACCAGTACTGACCGCTGACTTGCAGTGTCGGTTACTGTTCCTTCCCTGGCCATGTCCCTGATAAACACTCGAGATCCGGTGTCCAGAGTCGGTAACTGTTGTGCTCGGCGTCGCTCATCAAAGCTTTCTTTAGTCTTCATGTTGATGGACAACTCCTTGTCTTGAATTTGTGTCCTCTGTATAGGCTTGATTTCTAGATTCCCTGGATAGTTTGGAAGTGTTGTCTACAGCATCCGTCCCATCAAGAGCTCAGATAGCGTACACCCGTTTTCTAATGGAGTGGCACGGTAAATCATCAAGCTCAAATGGAAGTCATAACTCCTTTTTCACATAATTATTATGTAGGTTATTTCAATAAACAACATTTTATTGGAATAACCTACCTGACAGATTGAAGAAAATTGTAAACAAATTTGACTTTAAAAAACAATTAAAATGCTATCTCCTGTCTCTCTGACTGGGGTGGGCTGAGGCCTGCCTTTGTTCTGCTGCTGTTGGCTGTTTTTGGGGCTTGCACGACATTAACTGGGCTACAGTGCACCTATGGCTCCATCATCATTATCTCATGCTCAGTTTGAGTGAATTTTACTATAGTTTTTTTATTTTCTCACTAATTTGTATTTAACCTGATATATTTACTAATATGCAGTTTATTTTTCTGTATTGCTTCTGTTGATGAAAATAAACACACACGCACACACACACACACGTTTGACTGTACCAAATGCACGTTCTGCTTCACCGTTACCTCTAAGGTATCTGGGTGAGCTAGTCGCATGTGTGAAGCCATAGGATTTTGCAAACTCCTGGAAACCCTTGGAGCAAACTGTGGTCCATTGTCAGAGATAATCTGATCTGGAATACCATGAGTAGAGAAAATAGATTTCATAGCTGTGATAGTAGTGAGTGATCTCATAGAGCTAAGCTCTCGAACCTCAATTCATTTACTGTAGTAGTCTATAACCAATAAGAATTGTTTCTTGTTGAATTCAAGAAGGCCAGCTCCTAATCTTTGCCAAGGTCTATATGATAAGGTGGTTAGACAGAGTGGTTCTGTCGGCGTTGGTGAGTTTTTTCTACATAATTGGCATTGCTGATTCATTTCTTTTATCTGTGAAATCATGAAAGGCCACCAAACAGCCCTCCTGGCACGCCCTTGGCATTTTACAATACCTTGGTGCGCCTGGTGGATTTGTTCGAGCACTTTCAGTTGTAAACCTGTAGGAACAACCATCCTGTCATAGATTGAGAAGCCTTTCACGCATGTAAAATGACTTTGTTGCTCCTAGTATGGATGTATTGCAGTGTTAGCATCTGTCTTGTATGGCAGCTATCTTCTGTTACAGTAGTAAGTCACCTGTTGACAGATGGGGTCTTTCTCCTGTGCTGAACATATCTCATTCACTAGATGGCTGTGAACGAGTAAGTCTTCACTGCTATTGAGCTGCTAGCTTCGATCTCCTTTACAAGTAGTATTTCCTTGGTCGTCGGCGGGCCTACAGGTGCTCTAGATAATGCATCAGCAATGTTATTCTGACATCCTTGAACATATACTACTGCAGGAGCGTATCTCATGAGTCTTAGCGGCATCCTTAATATTCTAGCTGGTACTTGATCTAAATCTTTAGTAGTTAAGATAAGCACTAATGGTCTATGATCAGTTTCAATAGTAAATTGTAGATCTCTTACATATTGATCATAACGTTTGCAAGCCTAGATAACTCCAAGAGCTTTCTTTTCTATGACAACATAGTTTTTTTCAGTCTCTGTAAGTGATCTCGAAGCGTAGATGACAGGCTTCCTTGTTCCGTTCTTTTGAATCCGGAACGTGGTAGCCCCCAACCCATCATTGCTGGAGTCTGTAGCAATAATAGTTTTGAGCTTAAGATCATAATGAGCTATGGTTCCTGCTGAAGTCAGCGCTGCTTTGATTTTGTTAAACGCTGAATCCTGCGCTGGTCCCTAAAGCCATTCTTTCTTTTCCTTAAGTAGCTCTCTCATAGGTGAATTAGAAGTAGCCAAGTGTGATATGAATTTAGCCATCTGGTTGAGCATTCTATTTATTCTCCTCAACTCTGTTTTGTTAGTGGTTGCTGGAAAGTCCTGTATAGCTTGCACCTTAGCTGGGTCTGGTCTCAATCCATTAGCTGCTATAAGATGTCGTAGGAAGTTTAAGGTACGCTCCCTAAACTGACACTTGTTCATATTTAGAGCGAGTCCTTACTGTTGAAGTGTTTCTAAGACTTTCTCTAGGGCCTTATCATGGCTTTCTTCATCTTTTCCATGTACAAGAATGTCATCCATATGGCATGTGACACCTTCAATACCACACAGTACCCTAGCCATTGCCCTCTGGAATATCTCTGGTGCGCTGGAGATGCCGAATGGAAGACGGTTGAAGCAATACCTTCCAAATGGTTATTAGAAGGTTGTAAGTCGTCTAGAAGTCTCATCGAGGTTGATTTGCCAGAAGCCGCTGTTAGCATCAAGCTTTAAAAATAACCTGCTGTTGCTAAGCTGATTCTCCTCTTTGGTAACCATGGGGTGTATCTCTCTTTTCACCGCATTGTTCAGACCAGTGAGATCTACACACAGCCGGACATCTCCGGACGGTTCAACTACTGTTCTTAACCCACTATACCATTCAGTGGGTTCTGTAACTGGCAATATCACTCTTCGATCTGCCATTCGTTCGAGCTTCTTTTTGGCCTTTTTTCTGAGCGGATGTGGTATGTTCCTTGGAGTATATATGCATCGAGGCTTGATATCATCTTTTAGTGATATCTAGTAAGTATATTCTTTCCGCAAACCCAAGCATGTAAACAATCCTGGAAATTTAGGGTGTATCGTATCTTTAGCAGTGACAAATCGGTTTTCCTGAACATTGTAAGTCACTAAATTTAGTGCTGAGCAAGCAGATCTACTGAGTAATGAAGTAGGTTGATCTCGTATGACATAAGCAGTCTCCTGGTGAGTTTTGTTTTCTTATGTAAGTTTAGCCTGGAAGGTTCCAACAACATTAATTCGCTTCTTTCCTGGTCCTAGTAGTTCTACTACTGGCTTGTCCAGACGAATGTTGTTTAGCCACGGTTGGGTTGAACTTACTATGGTTCTATCTGCACCTGTATCTAACTTGAACAAAGTCTGGTAACCATTGACGTTGATCTTTGCATTCTGGCTATTTACTTCTCCAATCACTAGCTCTCCAGTGAAAAGGTAATTTCACTATTAAGGCAACCTATTTCATGTCTATAGCCTAATAAACATCCACGCAGCGGAGAAATATTTTGCCTTTAGGCAGGACGTAATCAAAAGTGCGGTATTTCCCAATTACAGCAATATGTTTTATTGCAGCCAATCACGAACAAGAGAACAATGATGGGAAACAAGAATGCGGTGTAATATTTCTATTTACTAGCATTACGAAAGTAATTTGAACAGTCAATGCATAAATTTATCTATCTCTCACTTGATCCCGACGATATAATGTGTCGTTTGTATCACATAAAATATCCTCAGTGGCTTATCGGTATTTTGCCTGTCCTCCATCATCTAAGGCAAGTGAGTCCTTCTTCAGTACGACTGGTTACATCGATAGTGATAGAAGATAGAGACGTCTCACTGAGGGAATTGAATCACTAACGGTAATTAAAAGAAACATTGATTTACTCTAAACTTGTACAGGTGCAGCAGTTCGTTCAGCAATAGAAGAGAGACTTCATTATCTCAGAGAAAGCGGTACCACTAACAGTAATGACCATTATTAATAACAAATTACAAGAAACATGGACTGTTTTATTACTAGATGCACGGTATGTCAGTATTTGAATATATATATATATATGTATACATGTATATCTTTTTTCCATAAATACAAACAAATAAATACATCAATATTTATATTTTTTTGCATTATATTTATATTTGCTTAATAAAACTAGAAATTTTCCTGTCATACAGCCACGACCAAAGTGATATTGGAAAAAAGAAAGGGTATTGCTGGTTGAGAAAGCAATATTAGCAGTCAAATGGCACTGCAGTGCAATAGGATAACTGCAATGGTAGCTGTAATGTACTACGTGTTATTATGTACATCAAACAGCAATAATAAAAGGAAAAGATTATATGTTTATATCTCTCCCCTGCAATAGGAGAAATGCAATATTAGAAGTAAAATGGCAAGCTGCTGTGTAATATACACAGTTTAAAAGTTGTTTATGTTGAATGCAGAATGGTTTTGTCAGCAATCATAACCAAAGTGAAGAAATGGGTCATGATCACAGAAACTATGGTTAAGTCGGGTGTGTGAGATTTAGAGTTATCTACACTAGCAGAAGGAGAAAGTTCTCAGTTATTTTGCCAAAAAAATTTGATTACGGCAGGTTTTATGGTCAATAAACTGAATGCATGTTTACCATTAGTGCGAAAACATAGTTTTGAGAAAACTGGTGTTAAAGTTTGAGAAACGAAAACCAATGCACGATTTTGTTTACATTTCAAAATGTCATAGCAACCAATATTAAGAAGTTGTGATATTTATCTAGATTTTTGTATCTACATGCAAAGAATTACGCTGAATTTAAAAATCTAAACAGATTTTAGCTGGTTGTCATAGAAATAGCTGTATATCTACAAGAAAGTGTAGGCCTATAACTTAATTTTGCAGATATTAAAAATGGCTTGGCAGTACCGTGATATTGGGCACAGCCACAGTATCATCAACAAAATCTTTAGAAAAATAATAACAGTAACATATATCCTTCAATCTTGTAAATTTGAATGATTATTCTTATAATTAAATCTTATAATAATCTTATAAAATTGAATAATTATTCTTACAATTAAATATTGTAATAATCTTATCATAAGAATCGTTAAAAAAATATCATCGTCATTTCCTTTACTTTCACTGCTTTGGACATCAGTTAGAATACCAAAGTACTCATTATAAGTGTTCAACATGTCAGGTACCTACTTTGAAATCGGCAAAAAAACCGATTACTTTTCAGAACTTCTACGTTAATTACAGAAACCTTCGGCAATTGGGCAATGCCATAGACTGGTGAATTGCGCACATTTTATTCGTGAAATACGCACGACTTAATGGTTCTACTCTCTGTCGCACGCCCTTATCGGCGTTTTGTTGGCCGGTCTTAATTTTGATTAAAAAAGGCTTGTCAAGTTTTAATGGCAATTTTCGGCCAAAAAAATCTGTCTATTTATGTATAATCCAATCAGATGGGTTAGTTTTGGGATATTGTCTACAAATGATAGACTTGGTAACATATTTAAATAGGTTTATTTGTGTTTTGTATTGTTATTATAGTTAAACGACTCCATAGAACAATGGTTAAATTTGTTTAGGATATTTGGGCGCAAGGGTTTGGGACGGCCATTCATGAATAATTTTTGTGAGTTGTGTGCGCATATGCATTTATCATAAAGCTCCCAAACAATCGTTTCGCTTGTGTTTGCTTGTTGGATTAACAATTATCTATGCAACATAAAAAATCTTAATCGGATTATTTTTCAATAAGAATCGGTATATCGAATCGGTATCTGAATCGGCTGGTGAAATTAGAATCGGGTCATCTTTTGCTCAAGGACCAGGTCATATTCACTCTTCTGCAGTTGTGATACCATTGTAAATAACGAGAGTTTTCAGTTACTTTGTTTGGAAATCTAAAAATTAAAATAAAACTAGCAGTTAGCGAGCAACAGTAGTAATAACAATAGTATTATTACTCTTATCTCCGTACTGCTAGCTATATCCAGGTACAACAATAAATAATATTATAGGCACTACAAACATTTCTTTCAAGTATTTATTTAAAAATAACACGACGGTTTGTAGTTCCTAAGTATTAATATAATAAAAATTTTAAATTCAAATAATGAAAAACCTTTGTTCTGAAGGAAGAAAAAGTTCACTCACTAGCTTATAAATTTATCTGATCACCGACAACATTCAGTCAAACTCGTACACTCAGTAGTGACACTGATCGACTCTCACGCATCCAGTGACTAGTGTAGTGGAACTAACTAGTGGCAGTACTAACTAGTAGTAGCACAACTAGTAGTAGTCGTAGACTTTAGAAATAGTAATAGAACTAATAGCAGAAGTGACTCACTTGTGAAATGTCATGCCCTTTCCTTTTTGAAAGTCCATTCCTGGGGTTTTTGGAGTTCATGGAATAGCAATAGCACCGTGCACACACACCCTTCTGTCTCTTACATAAATTATTAGTAGTAATCTCCGTTTGTTTCTTTGATTTAGCGGTGTATTCGTGATCTTCTATAGCTATTAAATCCGAAACTAGATTTCTTTCTCACAATGAACACAATGAAATTTACTCAAACTCTAACTTAACATAGCGACGGCCGGATTTCCGGACTCGAGAATGACCTTTTCCATTCCAGGGTTTTGAGTTCAATGATCAAAATGTATCAACAGGCGAGAAAGCTGGCGGCAGGGGAGCCACCACGAATGGCCGACGACGCGAAGGACAGGAAGCTGGCTCGGCCTTTCCGAGCCAAAGAGAGACCGAGCCAACCATCGACCTGGTTGGAGGCTGAGTTTACGATTATGAGAGTTTAGACATTGACGTCATAGCTAGATAGCCGTGGCGGCGGAAATGCCACACCTCTAATAACATATTACTGAGACACTAACTTTCACCTTCCAAAAGCCCATTTTAAAAACTAGCTAGGGTTACTTAACTACAACAATTCCACTTTCCCATTCTTTACTATGTTTGTGACTCTCATTTATTGAATGTCTTCTTTTCTTAGATGTTTAAAAAGATAACTCCAAAATTGCATATCAAATAATTGGTAAAATCCGTTTTTTGAATAATCGTTTTTTTGCATCTTCTGGTTGAATCTTCTTACTATAGATGTTTTGTTGATTAAGCAAACTGTTTACATTGCTCAGGTTTTTTTGTGATATCTTTTTCGCTAATATTTTCACACAACATGATTCAGTACCATTTATGCTAAAGCCGCACTACCTAAGCTAAAAACTGTTTTGTGGCTAACTGTTACAAGTGGCATATGAAGGCCGGATTCCGCTTTTTTACTATAAAAAAAATGTTGTAAGTGTAGAAAAGGCCTTACAACAGCTACAATTGTTAATTCTAATTTGATAAAAAAGTCTGAATGCAAAGTAAATAAAAAAAACACATTCACACAGTCACACATTCTTGTATGAATAGAAAATGAAAAACAACTTTGCCAAACCATTGGATCCGGCACTGGTTTAGCTGGCTTCAGTCACAAAACTAACCTAACTGGTTTTTATCAAAGATTGGCCTGGCGAACGGGGACTAGCCTTCTGAAATGATAGTTGACTTTTACGAAAGCATAGTTCGAAGTTGTTGAAACATTCCTCGAACAGACCGGCGCTCTCTTTTCATCAATGACTGCTACCAAATTTGACTGCAAGCCATTCCTGTAACTATGGCACTGAAAGCGCGTAAGGAGGCATAAATTTGAGCAAAAGCCAGCAGTAGTTTTTTTTGCTATGAAAGCTACATTTGAAGTTTGCTACTCAGATTAAAGCTTGTGGTCTTGAACTGGCCCTCGCACTAAGGGTCTATTTCAGAGCTACCACCTTGTGTGAGAGTATTTACAGAAAATTCTTTCAGTCCTTTGTAAAACTAAGGTTAAAAACATTTAGGTTTTTACTGTATTGCTGGCTGGCAAATGTTTGTATTGCTTATTAATCAAACTAGTCTCTAAACTTTTAATCCTTTGACAGACAAAGATCTAATGGGGTACTGATAATACCACTGATGTATATTATCTGTATTGTGTTTGAGGTCAGTTAGGTTTCATGAAAACTATTGTCTTCATTTTGCTTTGTGATTGTCTTATATTGCCCAGACCGGAAGTGCTGAATTGCGCATGAATATATATATATGACAGGAAATAATGTAAGTCAAACAACATATATAAAGTAAGGTAATAAGCACATAACGTTTCTCCCTCCTCTAGAGAAGTGTCATACAGATTTTTGCAGGCTACAGTCTATGATCCATAAGCAAGTAGTCATCGTGTTCAACAATAACCCCATATGGTGAGAGAAAAGTCAGATATCGGTTGAGTTGGGATAAGAGTTTCAATTGGGGTATCTGGAGAGGCTGAGTTATTATCAGTCGATACAATACTAGCTTGGTTCTGAATTGGAGTTTGGTTAACACGGTTAGAACTGTCAATATGAGGCAATGGGTCTGCTGTAGAGTACCGTGCTGCGTTCCTTTGGTGTAATTTGTCCTGGTGTCTCCGGACACATAGGTGTCTCCAGCAGCATTATGTACTCAATACATAAGTTGTCTAATAGCTTGCACTATGATACCTGGCAACCCTTTGGTCGAGTTTGTCTGATATGATAGGTACCACACCAGGGCTTCTGGGATGTACCTGGTAGCTTTTTCATGAGTAGTTGTCCTCACATCCTTATTTGGCCTTAGCAAATCAATCCAAGTCTTTATGTTGCAACCCATCAGTCTTTCAGCTGCTGTCATTCCAGTGGTTGTATTAATGGTTGTATGATGCATAAAAGAGCTCGCGATTGTCAGTGATTCGGGCAGTACCTGAGTTGTTCTGTATGGCTGCTTGAATGACTGAATGAAGGGTTTTGCTTGTCCATTACTTTTGAGGTGGTAGAGAGCCGTAGTAATGCGTTGTATGCCATTGCTGTCCATAAAACATTTAAACTCAGCTGAAGAGAGCTGTAGTCTATAGTCACTGACCGGAACCTTTGGGAGACCTATTTTGTCAAATAAGTACTTCACTGTAACTGTGGACTAATTAGTAGTGCTACACATGTGAAACACTTTTGGCCATTTTAAGAAAAATTCCACTACAATAAGAAACAGGATGTTGTTCATTGGGTCTGCGAAGTCAATGGAAATTTTATTTACACGGAACCCAAGCTGGTGTCCAACGATGACTATCAGCAAAAGGTGCTGTGTGGTGGGCATTGCACCGCGGGCAAGATTTAACCATCATTTCAATTTCATGGTCGATGGCTGGCCACTGTATGTACTTTAGCGCTGTTGTCTTCATCCTCACTATATCCAAGGAACTAGTTTGTAATTCTTTTAGCAATTTGGACTGCAGAAAAAGGAGAAAAACCAAGCGTGACCTTTGCATCAATCGACCATCTTGATTAGATAGTTCATGGTGGTGTGCATAGTAAGCGTTTTCTGCTGTATTCATGGATTGTGCCCATCTCCTTATGATAAACTTGGCTGAGGACTAGATCTTTTTTGGTTTCTCTGTAGACACATACAAAGGTGAATGGTAATGTGGGAAGATAGACTTGGTGAAATAGTTTTAGTTACTCACTGCATGTGTAATAACAGAACTGTGAGAGGGGTAACATGGCATCTGCGTTAGCATTGATCTCCTGAGTACTTGTATTTAATGGTATAGTTGTAGGTGGTCAGAACAGCTGCCCAGCTCTGCATACTCATAGCAGCTATTGCTGGAACACCTGTCTTAGGTCTCAGGAAGGTTGTGAAGGGCTTGAAGTCTGTTAGAAGGGTGAAATCTCTATGATACAGGTCAATGTGAAACTTGCAAACCCTAAAGATAATAGATAATGCTTCCCTTATGATCTGGGCGTAGCTCCTTTTACTAGGACTCAGCGTGTGGGACACCCAATGCAACTGATCTCAGTTGACCATCGGGCAAGATACATAAGAGCACCACTCTCAAATCATAAACTAAGGCATCACAAGCAAGAGGAAAAGGCTTGTTATTGTCATAAGGTGTTAGTACACAGGTCGCTGGTAATTTCCAGGGTGTTTGATTGCCTAGCAGTAGGTGTAATAAGTGTAAGTGTTCATTAATATGAGCTATATGTGGTACTTCTTCATTTTCATTCATAACTGCGTGCGCTCTGTGTGCTTCCATTTTGCGTCGAGCCAGCACTCGGGCGTTTTTACTCTTACAGACTGCCTGTAAATAGCTTTCAACACCATAATTAAAGCACTCAGCTTAAAAGGAAAAACAATGTTTGCAAAGTATGTTCTTTACTGCCACACGGTGCTGCCTGCTTAGGTACTGGGGTCGCCGTTGATGCCACATGACTGGATATGTTTTGCAAAGTAGTAGTAGTTTCTTTCAAGTTGCATCTGATCCCATAGCACACACCAGGCAGTCGCGCAAGGCCAGGTCCGATCAAGCTCAGGTAAGTGGCTGTCCTCTCATCTCCATCAATGAAGTTTGCGTCTGCATACATTTCAAATCTTTCAAGATAATCAGTAAATATCTCCGATGTTTAACCAAAGGCTTTGGGCGATCTCATCCTCGCCACCATCATTATGTTTGGAGTAAGGGCAGTTAGGTTTGATAAAAATGATTTTCTTAATTGTGCTTTGTGATCCTTTTTGTTACCCAGAATGGAAATGCTGAATTGTGCATGAATATACAGTATATGACAGGAAGTAATGTAAGTCAAATAATGTAAATAAAGTAAGATAATAAACACAACGGTCTGTAAGTTTGCAAGTTTGTCACCTTAAAAATTAATTACTTGAGGATGTCAGCTTGACTTTAAAGTGCGAAAAGGCTATGGGTCTCAACTACTAACTGTGCCGTCTCACCTTGTTAACAATGGCTAGGTCAATGCTCACTTTGGATTCATTCGTGATATGCTTTTCTAAAGAGATCATGCAGTATCTCACAGAGAGCTTATTTATAAGTTATCACATCCGTGTTTCGATGATACATTATATATCCAGCTGACTTAAAGTTCAAATGCAGCATGTGGCAGTTAATGAAACAATAGCTACACTATATTGGATGTGCAACAAGCAACATGATTTTTATCTCTTGTTTTGAATGTGCATAAATGTGTATGTTCAATGTTTTAGATATCCTAAATCTTAAAGCCTATGTTGATGATTTTATGGTGTACTGTAATATTAGGAGACCTGCCATTAAAACCTGCCATGAAAACCTGTCATTAAAACCTGCCATTAAAACCTGCCATGAAAACCTGCCATTAAAACTTTTCAAAAATTCTTACAGATTAATGAAGTGAAGAAAAGACAGGCAAATGAGATTCTACGTTAGCAAGCTTGAATTTATGATCATTGCTAGAACACATTTCTTCCACGCTAATGATATGTTTACAATGACTCAGCACTTTGTGCAACCACTTCACTTAGATCTCTTTATATGACAACTGATGATTATTTGGTTATGAAGTTCACACAAACCAACTTGCTGAAGACACGGCTAGGAAATTACACATTCTAAAGCTTTTGCTTAAAAACCTCCACTTTACCACAAAACAACATTGAAATTAGGCTAAAGCTCTGCAAACTATAGCCTAATTGTATTGTTGAAGGTTTATTCAAGACGCATGTATAAACTTGTTATATAAAAAGAAACAGTACTCAATAAAAAGAGCTTTGAGCTTGGATTGCTATATACACCTAAATCATAAAAGAAATGACAAATTTGTATAATTAACCAAAAAGATGCCTAGTAGGTAGTGTTTGTACTTTTACTACCCTTATATAATACTCTTTTTAGAGCAATAATTGGTCCATTAAGTTCTAGCATCAAAAATTATTTTCGTTTTAATCGATCCAGTTGCTCTCCACGCAGAACATAAATCTTACAACTACGGTTCTATTACCTGATCAATCAGCACGAAACGCACAAAACACAAAACACAAGCCCTAAAACATCACTTTTTGGTTTTGGTTCACATCTATAACATAATCGACATGTTTGAGCACAGCTATTTATGTCTGAACCAACACTTGCATTGGATCTCATCAAAACTCTCAGACATGTTAGCATCTGAAAATTCCTCATTTTTGTGCGATCTGTAGAAGTTCATGAGAACCATTTGATTAACTCTGTTAATAAGAATATTATTGAACTCTCTCAAAATCCGCAAAAAGCAAAGAAGAACGTAGAGGGTCATACTAATTAAAATCAGAATACATATATAATTATAATAATAATATAATAATTAATTATATATTAATAATAATTATAATAATAATTATAATAAAACAATTATAATAAAACAATCTGAAATGAAAGCTAAGATCAAGAAGGAATACATTCACAGATTTATGAAAGTGCTGAAATCAAAGCTGACTGCTGGATATCTCATTACCGCTATCAATACATGGGCTGTGTCCTTGTACAGATACGGAGCAGGGAATATTCAGTGGACAAAGGCTGAGTTACAGCAACTGGACAGAAGGACGCGGAAACTGATGACAATGCATAAAGGTCTTCATCCAAGATCTGATGTAGATAGAGTATATGTTGAAAGAGACCAAGGAGGAAGAGGAATAATGAGTGTTGAGGAAACTGTGAATTACGAAAGTCACAGTCTGAAAAAGTACACAGAAGGCAGCCCAGTCGAATTTATAAGAACAGCAGGTAAGATCATAAATACCAACAGTGAAGATGGAAGACAAGAGTATAGAAACCATCAGAAAACTGAACGAAAGCAAAACTGGCATGATAAGCCAATGAACGGACAACATCTAAGACAGACAGAGGACCAAGCAGCAAAGGAGACATGGCAATGGATGAAGAGGGGATGTCTCAAACGAGAGACTGAAAGCCTGATCATTGTTGCCCAGGATCAAGCATTAAGAACCAACTATAGGAAGGCCAAGATAGAAAAGTCAACAAACGATCCGAAATGCAGATTGTGCAAGCAGAAAGATGAAACAGTGTCCCACATAGTCAGCGAATGCAGTAAGATCGCACAGACAGAATATAAAGGGTGGCATGACAAAGTGGCAAGTGCAGTGCACTGGAGCATATGCAAGAAACATGAGTTGCCCCACACAGAAAAATGGTATGACCACCGTGCAGAAGCTGTATTGGAGAACGAGAAAGTGAAGCTGCTATGGGACTTCAATGTGCAGACAGACAAGGTTATTGAAGCTAGAAGACCAGACCTGATACTAATAAATAAAGAAACCAAACAGTGTCAGGTCATAGACATAGCAATACCTGGAGACACAAGGGTAATACAGAAGAAAGATGAGAAGATTGGTAAATACAAAGAGCTTGGGTTCGAGATAAACAGACTGTGGAAGGTGAAGACCGAAGTGATACCAATAGTAATTGGTGCACTCGGAACAATATCAATGAGGCATATAGCATACTTGGCGGAGGTGGGAGTGAACATGTCTTTTGAGACTATACAGAAGACGGACATCTTAGGAACAGCTCACATTTTGAGGAAGGTCCCCTGTTAGTGCAATTGAGGAAAATGTTGGATCCTTTAGCCTTTTGTTAAGACCCGGACTCAACATGGACTACAACCAGTCACCTACCACCACACGACTGTGAAGAAAAATTTTTACAACAATAATAATTATAATTATATAACACGAGCGAAGCGAGTGTTTGGGAGCTCTATAATAAATGCATATGCGCACACAACTTCCGGAAAATTATCCGTCAACAGGCCTAACCAAACCCTTGTATAAAAATCCCATAAAAAATTTAACCATTTCTGTGTAGAGTCGTTCAAGTATAATAATGATACAAAACACATATAAACCTATTTAAATATGTTACCAAGTTTTTGAAAAGTTGAGACAATATCCTAAAACTTACCCATCTGATCGGATAATACATAACTAGACAGATTAATTTGGCCTTAAATCGCCATTAAAACCTGACAAGCCTTTTTAATCAAAATTAAGACCGGCAAACAAAACGCTAATAAAGCCATGCGACAGATAGTAGAACTATTAAGCTGTGTGTATTTCACAAGAAAAATGTGCACATTTCACCAGTCTATGGTATTGTCCAAATGCCGAAGGTTTCTGTAATTAACGTAGAAGTACTGAAAGGTTATCGTTTCCTTTTTGCCGATTTTATTATTCGGTTTAATTATTCGATTTTATAAGATTATTATAGGATTTAATTATAAGAATAATTATTTGAATTTACAAGATCAAAGTATATAGTGACCGATGGTGTGCAATATGTTACTATTATTATTTTTCTAAAGATTTTGTTGATGCTATTACGGCTGTGTCAAATATCGCGGTACTGCCAGCCGCCTTTAATATCTGCAAAATTAAGTAATAAGCCTACATTTTCTTGTAGTTATACAGCTATTTCTATGACAACCAACTAAAATCTGTTTACATTTTTAATTTCAGCACAATGTTTTAGATATAAGTTCAAAAACCTAAATAAATATCACAACTTCTTGATATTGGTTGCTATGACGTTTTGAAATGTAAGCAAAATTGTTTACATTTCATTGGTTTTCATTTCTCATACTTTAACACCAGTTTTCTCAGAGCTATGTTTTCGCACTAATGGTAAACGTGCATTCAGTTTATTGACCATAAAATCTGCTGTAATTAAGCTGAAATCAAATTTTTTTTGCAAAATAACTGAGAATTTTCTCCTTCTGCTAGTGTAGATAACTCTAAATCTCACACACCCGACTTAACCATGGTTTCTGTGATCATGACCCATTTCTTCATTTTGCTCCAGTTTGCAAAAAACTTCCAGATACATGTGAATACTAATTTTTGCTTTTTGTTACATATCGCTGTCAAAACCATTCTACATTCAACACGACCAACTTTCAAACTGGGCATATTACACAGCAGCATGCCATTTTACTTCTAATATTGCACTTCCCCTATTGCACTTCTCCTATTGCAGGGGAGAGATATAAACATAATATTTTCCTTTCATTATTGCTGTTTGTTGCACATAATAACACCCAGTACATTACAGCTACTATTGCAGCTACCATTGCATTTCTCCTATTGCACCGCAGTGCCATTTGACTGCTAATATTGCATTTCTCAACCAGCAGTACCCTTTCTTTTTCCAGTGTCACTTTGATAGTGGGCTGTATGACCGGAATTTCTAGTATAATAGTGACCAGATACTCGCTAAAATGTAGTATGTACTGTGTTTTCTTGGTCTACTATTGAGTCGAGGTTTATTTTAATGACTTGAAGTATTTCTTGTTAGTCAGTTTATATGATAGCACTGTGCTAGCTACTGCATTCAGATTGCAAGGCATTGTTTGTTTTAACTTTTTACAATTCTATCACTTTTTATTCAGCAACTATTTCTGTCTAACTAGCTGCTCCTAGTTTTATTCAACAACTAATTCTGTCTGACTAGCTGCTCCTAGTTTTATTCAACGACTATTTCTGTCTAACTAGCTGCTCCTAGTTTTATTCAACAACTATTTCTGTCTGACTAGCTGCTCCTAGTTTTATTCAACGACTATTTCTGTCTAACTAGCTGCTCCTAGTTTTATAAACACTGAGAACAGAAAATAAATCTGATGAGTTGAAGTATTGCCTTTTTTCACAACTTTAGCGTGATGAGTCTGGCACCTCTACTTCTCAGAGCATCTGCAAGCAATCCACTTCCTAAGCTCTCACCAGAAAAACCTTCCAGCACTAAAGCGGCTAAGCCAAAGAAAGCAAAGTCTTTGCCAACTCTTGTTGCGGTGAAACCTCTCAACTTGGAAGCTGAGAAAAAGAAGTTTTTTGATTCCGGTGGTACATACAACCCACAGTTTGTGTATCCTGCGGCGATAGACTCAAAGGTCCTGCATCAGTACGGAGAACCATCAAGTCGATACTTAGCTCAGGTATCGATTTGAATAATAACTTGGCACATACTAAAGCAAATTTATACAGATGATATGTAAAAGACCTTTCGTTACGAGCACAAATAAGCATTTACCATATATATAACCAGACTTTTTAAAACGTGTTTCCTTGTGCTAGTTACAACTGTGTGCCTCAAACCTCTCATGCCATTTCATTCTCATTGAGATTTTTTTAATCAAACTGTTTTAAGCATAAATTTTAAGAGCTTCTTCATTGGCATTGGTAGGCATTGGATTGGCACTGGTAGGCATTGCATTGGCACTGGTACACATTGCATTAGCACTGGTAGGCATTGCATTGGCACTGGTAGGCATTGCATTGGCACTGGTACACATTGCATTAGCACTGGTAGGCATTGCATTGGCACTGGTACACATTGCATTGGCGCCGGTAGGCATTGCATTGGCACTAGTAGGCATGGCATTAGCACTGGTAGGCATTGCATTAGGGTTGGTAGGCATTGCATTGGCACTGGTAGGCATTGCATTGGCACTGGTACACATTGCATTAGCACTGGTACACATTGCATTGGCACTGGTACACATTGCATTGGCGCCGGTAGGCATTGCATTGGCACTAGTAGGCATGGCATTGGCACTGGTAGGCATTGCATTAGGGCTGGTTGGCACTGCATTGGCACTGGTAGGCATTGCATTGGCACTGGTAGGCATTGCATTGGCACTGGTAGGCATTGCATTGGCACTGGTACACATTACATTAGCACTGGTAGGCATTGCATTGGCACTGGTACACATTGCATTGGCGCCGGTAGGCATTGCATTAGCACTGGTAGGCATTGCATTAGGGCTGGTTGGCACTGCATTGGCACTGGTAGGCATTGCATTGGCACTGGTAGGCATTGCATTAGGGCTGGTTGGCACTGCATTGGCACTGGTAGGCACTGCATTGGCACTAGTAGGCATTGCATTAGCACTGGTAGGCATTGCATTGGCACTGGTAGGCATTGCATTGGCACTGGTAGGCATTGCATTGGCACTGGTACACATTGCATTAGCACTGGTAGGCATTGCATTGGCACTGGTACACATTGCATTGGCGCCAGTAGGCATTGCATTGGCACTAGTAGGCATGGCATTGGCACTGGTAGGCATTGCATAAGGACTGGTTGGCACAGCATTGGCACTGGTAGGCATTGCATTGGCACTGGTACACATTGCATTAGCACTGGTAGGCATTGCATTGGCACTGGTACACATTGCATTGGCGCTGGTAGGCATTGCATTGGCATTGGTAGGCACTGCATTGGCACTGGTAGGCATTGCATTGGCACTGGTAGGCACTGCATTGGCACTGGTAGGCACTGCAGTTAGTGGTAAACACTAATGATGCTATAAAATAAAGTTAGTATTTTTTTCTTTATGGCCAGTTTTGTCTATTCATTCAGGTGTGTATTTATAGGTTGTGAGCCATGTAGGTTGTGTAGCCATGTAGGTTATGTGCCATGTAGGTTGTGTAGCAATATAGGTTGTGTAGCCATGTAGGTTTTGTAGCCATATAGGTTGTGTAGCTGTACAGGTTGTGTAGCTGTATAGATTGTGTAGCCATATAGGTTGTGTAGCTGTATAGGTTGTGTAGCCGTATAGGTTATGCAGCCGTATAGGTTGTGTAGCCGTATAGGTTGTGTGCCATGTAGGTTGTGTAGCCGTATAGGTTGTGCAGCCGTATAGGTTGTGTAGCCATATAGGTTGTGTAGCCATATAGGTTGTGTGGCCATATAGGTTGTGTAGCCGTATAGGTTGTGTAGCCGTATAGGTTGTGTAGCCGTATAGGTTGTGTAGCCGTATAGGTTGTGCAGCCGTATTGGTTGTGTAGTCATATAGGTTGTGTGCCATGTAGGTTGTGTAGCCGTATAGGTTGTGTAGCCATATAGGTTGTGTAGCCATATAGGTTATGTGCCATGTAGGTTGTGTAGCCATATAGGTTGTGTAGCCGTATAGGTTGTGTAGCCATATAGGTTGTGTAGCCGTATAGGTTGTGTAGCCGTATAGGTTGTGTAGCCGTATAGGTTGTGCAGCCGTATAGGTTGTGTAGCCATATAGGTTGTGTATCCGTATAGGTTGTGTAGTCGTATAGGTTGTGTTACTATATTATTATTGTTATTATAGGTTATTTATTCATGTTCCAATGTTTGTTTGATCTCTTGAATATTCTCAGGCTTTAAAAATTATAAGAACGTCTCTCTCCTTATTTGGCACATTTACAAACTGGGAGAGATGCAGTGGCGGGCATATCATGACCAAGCATGAGGTGACAACTCATATCTCAAAATATCTCAAAGCAGAAGGCATTGAAGATGAAATTCAGGTCAGAAGAATAGCATAATTTATATCTGATAATTTACATAACTTTTTATTAGTATAAATTTAGTTTATTTGTACTTTAATTTTGAGTTGAATGTATTTGACTATTTAGTTTATGTACGGTAAATTCCGGCGTAGAAGTCAACTCGGCGTACAAGTCGAAGTCTATATTTTGATTTGAAAGTCCTGGTTTTGACAAGCGCCTGCCTTATAAGTCGACCTCTCCTCTCTGGCTTTAGTCATTAGATCAGTAACAGGTCAGTCAACATCAGAAGCATGCAATGCGTAGCTGAGAAAATGACATGTTTGCTGATGATTTTGATCATCAGCAAAAACGCCCATGTTTTTTTGCCATTGGCAATACATACAGCAATTAACAAAGGAATGAGAGACGACAGTTCTAGTGAAGACCACAAAGCATGAAAAACAATACTTCACTATCGTATTGGTCCGCCTCACCAATCGAACAAAACTGCCACCTTTGATAATATGCCCCACACGTTTTAACAAAAAACATGCCGCAAGCAGATTTGTTAAAAATCATGATTCATGTACAAGAAAAAGGGCGGATGGACGATAGTGGATATGTCAAAGGGATTATCGAATTGTTGGCTTGTAGGCATATACAACAAAAACATTGAATTCCAAAAGAAAAAACCTTATTCCAGAAGAGATTCCTAGCGATGACAATTTGTATGGTGAAGAGTGAGATTTCGTGTTAGATGCATCTCATGCTAAGTAGGATTAGTAGTATTTCACTATTTTAAAAATAAATCCCACTATGTCATATCATGTAATTTTGATTTGCGATAGATTTTTTGAAGTTGAATTTTAGTATAATTTGTGTAATGAAGAAATGTGACCGCCGTATAAGTCGTGGCTAGATTTTAAGATTGCAATTTGGTGTCAAATTTTTGACTTATTCACCAGAATTTATGGTACATGTATATCCACATTGTTCATTTATATATCCACATCGTTCATTTTTAATAGACTTGAAAAGTTTTTGTAATGCTAAACTGTACCCATTATCATCTATTGCAATGCATATCATGCGAATCAAACCATCTTATTAGCATCCATGAAGTCGTCATAAAAATATGCAGTCAAGTTTGTTTTTGATAAGACAACTCTCAATTGTTGCTAGCAGTTCCATGAAATTACTCCACTGGGCTCATAACGGTTGATGTATTATTCTGCAGGTCAACATTACGCACAATATTTTGGCACGAGCATCTATGACCAGGGTGAAGGGCAAACCCACAATTAATGTCAAAGAAGGAACGACCCATTCCAACTGGATAGAAGGAATGCTCAATCACGAAATAGGTAGCAAGACATATTCTTTCTCCTAACAATAAGCACTCTTTTTTTGAAATAGTAGTGTGTAAAACTAATATAAGTAAATATGCCTAATGTCTGTCTGTCTTGTCAGATTTGTTGAGTAAATCAGCAATCTACAATAAGTTGAAGCTAAATGCATACGTAAAACTATGCATTGTTTTAATGCTGTCAGTTTTATGTCCGTTCTATGTTTATGTCAGTTCTATGTCCGTTCTATGTCTATGTCAGTTCTATGTCTGTTCTATGTCTATGTCAGTTCTATGTACTTTCTATGTCTATGTCAGTTCTATGTCCGCTTAGCTTTTAGACTGACAGTTTAGATTGCTTGCATTGCTGAAGCAGAAGTGAAACCCGCATTGTTCTAGCCTCACCCATTGTGATTTGTCTACACCTGGATCGCTTAAGCCACACCCATATTGCTCTAACCACTCCCACAAATGCTCTCCCTACAATTCTTCAACTACACCCGTAGCGTTCTAATCACACCCACAGTGCTCTAACCTCACCCAGTGATGGTGTACATTAAATAATAACATTGAATATTATAAAAATAACCTGATATATAATGTATATAATTTATAATGTATATAATATCAATATGTATATAATATACTGTGTATATGTGTATAATTTATAATGTACATATGTGTAGAATATATTATATATATATATAATATATATATATTATATATATGTATCTGTGAGACTAATGCCTTAATCTACAGTACAGCAACCGTCATCTTGGAGGAGATGGATATTAAGCCAATGCCAACAAGGCTTCAAGCCGTTCCATCCTGGCAGCTGAGGCTACAAAATAAGATCAAGGACTTGCGCAAGAAAGTTAGTAGGCTCAGTGAGAGATCTAACCACAGTTTGGAGTGTCCAAAAAGGGAAGCCACAATAGAAGCTCTAGAATCTGCCAAACAGCAGCTAGTAGCACTCTCGGCATGACTGAAGCGGTACACCAATGAGTGGGATAACAAGAGAATGAACAAACTGTTCATCACTAATCCATCTAGAGTGTATTCCCAGTTCAAAGGTGAACTGCATAGGCCAATGTCTGAGCCTCTCCAATCTAACACTTCAAAGTTCTGGAAGGACATCTGGGCAGCACCTGGCCATGACATGATTCAAGCCTTCTGGTTAAAGAAATTGACATCACTTCACACTAGAATGGCTAAGCAGATGAAATGCCTAATAGAACAAGGTGACCATCCAGAATGGCTGACCAAAGGACGAACTGTACTTCTGATAAAAGATCCAAAGCAGGGGCCGATTCCTAAAAACTATCGACCAATAACGTGCTTGCCCACCACTTGGAAACTGCTCTCAAGAATAGTTGCAGACAAACTGGAAGAGCACATGAGTCACTATATGACCAGTGCTCAGAAAGGAATTGGGCGCAACACCTGAGGAGCTAAACATCAGTTACTGGTGGATCGGACGGTCTGTCAAGACAGCAGGAGAAGGCAAACCAATCTTGCCATGGCTTGGAGTGACTACAAAAAGGCCTATGACTCAATTCCCCATAGTAGGATACTTGAGTGCCTCAGTATGTACAATTTTCACCCTGCTCTTGTGGCATTCATCAAGATGTCAATGACCAAATGGAAGACGGAACTGGAGGCTAATGGCAAAAAGCTGGCGAGTGTGCAAATTAAGCGAGGCATCTATCAAGGTGACTCCTTATCACCGCTGCTCTTCTGCATATGCCTAAACCCTCTAAGCAATATGCTGGAGGAGACTCAATATGGGTACCAGTTTAAGAGTGGCACCAAGATAAACCACCTCTTCTACATGGATGACATCAAGCTGTACGCTAACAAAGAAAGGGACATTGATGCGCTAATACACCTCAGGTATACAGCAAGGACATCGGAACGACCTTCGGTATTGAGAAATGTAGAAGGCTAATTCTTAAGAAAGGCCATTCTATGCTCACAGATGGCCTAAGAATGCCAAATGGTACCATCAAAGATATAGAAGAAGGGTACAAGTACTTGGGGATTATGCAAAGCAACATCAACCACGAAGCCGAGGTACGTCACAAAGCCATTACCGAATACAAAAAACGCCTTTGGCAGGTCTTACGGAGCCAGCTCAATGCCAAGAACCAAGTCATGGCAATAAATACCTACGCACTGCCAGTAATAAAATATCCAGCAGGCATAATAAAGTAGACTGAGGAAGCCATCAAAGAAACAGATATAGCAACTCGTAAACTGCTGACCATGCATGGAGTACTCCACCCAAAATCTGATACTACTAGATTGTATCTTGATAGGAAAGATGGCGGTAGGGGACTCAAAAGTGTACAGCAGACAGTGAAAGAGGAGGAGCAAAGCATCAAAGCATATGCAGCCTCCATGGCCATCTCAGATAAGTTGCTAGCTGAATTTCAATCGGCTGCTTTTACAACAGACCTACGCCCTGATGATGAGGAAATTGACTGGCACACGAAACCTCTTCATGGTGCTTACTACCAACAAATATCTAAGGTTGGCGATCTTCACCAGACATATATGTGGCTGAACAAAGGAAACCTAATGGCCAATACAGAGTCGCTAATCATGGCAGCCCAGGAGCAAGTGCTCTCAACAAGGCAACTCCAAACGAAAATCTATCACACTAGAGACGATCCTAGATGCAGACTGTGCAAAGACGCACCTGAGACCATCCAACACATCATCAGTGGATGCAAGCAGCTAGCAGGGAACGCATACACTGAGCGGCATAATCATGTCGCAGGTGTTGTGTATAGAAGTCTATGTGATGAGTATGGCCTTAATAAACCTCAACACTGGTGGGAAGCTCCTGGTAAGGTCAATGAAAATGACCGCGCTAAGATCCTCTGGGACTTCTACATCCAAACTGACAAGCATGTCCTAGCAAACCAACCAGATATAGTGGTGGTAGACAAGGAGAACAAGAGGGCTACTATAATAGATATAGCAGTACCCAATGACTACGATATAGCCAGCAAAGAAAAAGAAAAGGTAGAGAAATATCTCTCTCTTGGAGAAAAAATTGAAAAATGCTGGAATGTAAGAACAACTGTAATCCCAGTAGTCATTGGGGCACTGGGCGCAATAACACCGGCGCATAAAATGTGGCTAACCCAAATACCAACAGCAATCAACTCAGGTGAGTTGCAGAAAAGTGCGCTATTGGGAACAGCTAAGATCTTGAGGCGAGTGCTCAAACTCCCAGGTCTCTGGTAGGAGACCCGAGTTAGAGCAGAATTTACCACCCATACGGGGTATCCGGGGTGAGGAAACAATTTTATATATATATATGTATATAATGCATATATGTATATAAAGTATATTGTATATAATGTAATAATGTATATAATATATAATGTATATAATATATATTGTATATATGTGTTTAATTTATAATGTATTTATGTATAGAATATATAATGTATATAATATATATTGTATATATGTGTTTAATTTATAATGTATTTATGTCAATAAGGAATATATGTATATAGTTTAAAATTATATGTTGTATAGTGTTTTGTATATAATTATGTATATTGACATTCAATGTATTGTTAGATTTACAAAGTTCTCTGTTACACAACTCCAGGTTTGCCACTGTCTGAAGACTTGCTAAAGAATTGTTGCAGTTTTTCTCTATGTAGTTTCGCTCAATGGGCGAATAAATGCATGAAACTAGTCTGCGTTGTTATTTGGGAATATTCAACTCTTAAGTTAAAAATGCAAACTCTGGTATTTGCTTGGATCGAGAGTTTAAACCAGTCAGTTTTTATTGTTACAGCGAGCAGTTGCAACATTGAATTTACATGACTTTAGGCACACACTATCTTAGAGCCTACAACAACAAGAAACAGCCGTGGAGGTCCGGCAAGCGACGGAGGCAGCTCAAGCTGCTGTCTTCGAACCCGACAGAGGAGGGGTTTGCCTCTTTGAACACAGTAATGTTTAGGGAGCAGCCTCTCCTCCTCAGGTCCTCTCTCATGTATGTTGTCATCTTCCTTGCCTCAAAGATGTCTTTTTGCCAGGTAGGCACTTCTTAGTTTTTGGGTAGACACAATTATGGAATGGTAATATCAAGTTTAGCATGAGCGTGTTTATTCTGTTCGCAGTCGTGTCAAGGTCTGAAAGATACTCCGGTTATATTAGCATCTGACTCACTGCATGTTTCTTGAATGTGTTCTTGGATGTCTAATGATGTATGAATCTACCTAAAACATTGACGATGAAAATTTCACCCTTTGTGCGAGATGCTTATTTACAGCGTTTAATTCTTTGAGCAGTAGACCCATAAACAGTTATTGACAAGTATTAACTGATACAAATGTTATCCGGTTTCTCTTCATGACTACATATTGTCATTTTGGCTATGGCTAATCATATCACTTTGCTATAATAAAGAATTACGTAAATTAAAATACCTTTGCGTTGAAATCAACAGTTTTAACAACTGATTATCACTAAACCTTTGAATGTAACCTCAAAACATGCTTGAAGATTTATCAGTTTGTAAACCTGTCTTGGTTTAGGCTTGAAAGCCATATATATATATATTATATATATATATTTATATATATTTATATATATATATATTTATATATATTTTTATATATATATATATATTTATATATATATTTATATATATATTATATATATATATATATTTATATATATTTATATATATATTTATATATATATTTATATATATATATATATTAGTTCAATGCCCGGGTAATAAAAAGAGGTTTTGCACAGAAAATTTATCTTTATTTAACATATACCAACAGTTACCAACATATACCAACAGTTACCAACAGTTACCAACAGTTACCGTTCTCACTTTCCAACTACATATCATGAGAAAAGGTTTTCATGCAGTTCAACTAAATTAAGAGAAAAAATAAACAACTGTAAAGGTTTTCAAACAACTGTAACTTTTAAATTTCATATCATGAAAAAGTGTTTTGTTGAAATAAGTTATGAGAAAAATGAAATGTAAATGTGAAATAATTAGCAAGTTATGTCTAAATAAAGTTGGTTTTGCTACGATCACAACAAAAAAATTATTTAGTATACAATTTTATGATTTCAATTCATTTCAGTGTTGGCATCGTAAGGCGAAAATTTCGCATAAAGTAGTATAGAAACCCATAGCAATTATCTAATTCAAACAACCCTTGGTAAAAATCATCGAAATTTTATATATACACTGTACATATAGAAAATTAGTAACAAAACAATATGTTAACCTCAGTAACTATAGTTACCTACAGTAACTTTAGTGTATTTAGTGGTTATGATCTGCAAAAAAGTGTAACATTACAATGTACATATGTGCAGTACGTACCGTTAGAAGTTCTTACCTTTGATACAGATGTATAACATGAACGTTGAATTTAACTTCAATGAATTTTGCTTACTAAACACATTTGAAGCTAAGTTTTGGTATGTATTTTACTAAATTAAATTTCAACTTTGTCATAGGCTAAAATTTTACAACTTATCTGTCTTCAAATTCGTTTTTATTACAACTTACAACGAATGACGCTAAACTGCGATAGCGAGCATTGTATATATCTTTCAGGCATTGTGGGAGGAATTTCGGCTTATAGCATATCGGCATTTTTGGCATTTTTGTTATTTCGTCATAATCAGTACACCGGCTGCTAAATTTTAATTTCAAGAGAAGGTTTTGTTGACATCGTATGGCGGAAATAAGTTGGGAAAAGATTTTTCCCCGTAGTAGCCGCACCGAAAAAAATTCGTCACAAAAACATTGCGTTCCATGCCCCTGGTATAAGACGAAAAAAGTCTTATAACAGGGAAATCGTGACCCGAGGGCGGACTGTAATAATTAATAATAGCAAGTGCACATTCAGCGTGTGCAATCGCAAAAAGTATATACAGTATATGGTAAGAGCGATGGATGTGATAAGAACAGCTTAATCTTGTGGTTATGCACACTTGTTAGCAGACTTGCGATTTGAGTGATGCGAGTTCTAATCTAGAACAAAGGTGATTTTCCGTTGCTTAAACTTTACCAGCGATAGCTGGATGAACAACAGACAGACAATCGATGACAGAGAAACTTCGAGATTTATATATAGAAATTATGGAATTTAGTTTCATACGACTTTCTCTGACGATACTTGTAATTAATTCATCAGAGGTATAATAACTCCCACTAAAGATTTTTTACATGCGTAAATGCTTTAATTCTCACTTCTAATTGTATTGTTATATCTGACTAAGGGCTTGTACCAATATCCTTAAAGAGCCTTTAATTTCACGGTAACTACAGAGACAAACTCTAGCATTCTTATTGGTTGTAAAGAGTGAAAGATCTCAACATCCTAATACCCTAACCATAGTCGTACTACCTTGTATTTACGTTTTGATCCATGAATGGATTTAAAATGGCTAGAATCAGTTACTAAGTTTATTCAACATAGTCGGATATAGTAGTTAGAGTATATAGTCTCATCTAAAACACGTCTTTTAAAAGATGTCATGTAGATTTTTGTAATTGATTTTTGAAACAAAAAACTGTTCTCTTTTATAAAATAAATCTCAGCTTTTAAAATGGTGGTATTACAAAAGCATTTTTCATCAAGCTGGCCTTCAATAGTCATCTCTGAAGTTTTGCATTATTTACACATCATGTATATATAAAAGTTAGATTTAATGGGTACCATTCCAAATCTTATGTATGTCTGGTTTAATAGTCTTTTAGCCTAAAACGGAATACATGTACAGGGTCAAAGATTTGAACAGTTGTCTTTTCTTGCTTATAACATAAAGTAGAGCATAATTCCCAATTTTGACAGTATCTCCACTTTTAAGTTTGACGGCACACTCCCAACAGTCTTTAACTTTATGTTTTTTCTTAGCTGCTGTCTTACTTACAAAATTAAATTTTGTTGTTGTTCTAATGTAATATGATATGTTATATTGTAGGCCGTAGATTTTGCATAGCTATAGTAAAACGGTACTTACGTGTACTTATGTGATACCGAGACTAATAGTTTTCTTATAGTAGCTGAGTGAAAGAGTTATCTGTTTATGTATTAGGTCTATGAGAAGCTAAAGCAGTATATAGATGATCCCGAGGAAAGATGGAAACATTTGCTTAGAGCGAAGCGTGGACTAACAGACACAAGCAAACCAGGTATGACATATTTTCCTCAATCTATATATATAAATCTCAAGTTTGCGTGTGATTCTGTGTGTTCAGCTATAGCTATTAAAATCTTGGAATAAAGAATCCGTTGAGCATAAGATTTGATCTCAGAACTGTCCATTATCCAGACAATATGCTAAACCATTGAGCTACGCGAGATTGATGGATGCATTTGGCGATATGAGTCGATATCTTGGTGAGTCGATATCTTGGTGAGTCGATATCTTGGTGAGTCGATATCTTGGTGAGTCGATATCTTGGTGAGTCGATATCTTGGTGAGTCGATATCTTGGTGAGTCGATATCTTGGTGAGTCGATATCTTGGTGAGTCGATATCTTGGTGAGTCGATATCTTGGTGAGTCGATATCTTGGTGAGTCGATATCTTGGTGAGTCGATATCTTGGTGAAAATATGCGTTACGCAACATGATTAAAGCTTGATCCTACGGTTCTTATTAGTAAGTCTAGTATTAGTTATTAGTAATATACTAGTAATAGGAATATCAGCTTACTCAAATTAGCCATTAGCAATGTGCCAGGCGCACATTGATACCCGCGCAATGCCGGGCATTCCACTAGTCAAATCATATAGCCACATGCATTAGGTTAGTGAGCATGTCAGACTTCTTTCACTTAGTAAGGAACTTGTTAACCCTAGCATAGATTATTGACCCTTGCGTGGCATATTGACCCTTGCGTGGCATATTGACCCTTGCGTGGCATATTGACCCTTGCGTGGCATATTGACCCTTGCGTGGCATATTGACCCTTGCGTGGCATATTGACCCTTGCGTGGCATATTGAACCCTAAACTCACAGCATCTTTATAATCTTGATGAATCACTTGCCTTTGTATTCAAACTTTTAGCACGTAAACAGAGGACTTTCTCGATCGGACTAAAAAGTAAACACATTGAAATAAACAAATAAAAGAAAAAGTTATATAAAATAACAATGTCTTTTTGTATCCTAGCAGACAAAGTGTTATTAGTGAAAGTAATATGTGTTGCTAATAGTTGTCATCTATCATATGCCTGTAATCTGCTCATTTGCTGGATGTCAGTTACCCCGAATGACACATGATTGTGATGGTCCCTTTTGAAATACAAGGGTTCTGTACTTGGTGCGATATTCCCAAGTCATAGTCCAGTCTGATGTTTATGCACCGACCTCTCTTATAATCTTACATGCATCAAAGAAAGACGTCCCAATAGGCTGCTAAAAATTTTCAGGTTCAAACTTTTAATTTGGTAGCCACTTGTGTTGGGATATTCTCAAGGTTTCTGAAGCTGTTCTTTCATTAATAATCATACCCACTTGGCTTAGAAGTTGTCTTCTCCCTTTTTTATGAAACTAGATTGCATGTATAAAAATAATCCTCTAAAAATGTTTTCATATTCTTTAGTATTTTAAAATCAGTATTGTATGATTGTAAAATGTATTATTTCTAATATTTTATTGCCATTATTCAATTTGTAGTAGTGGTTTATATTTTTTAGTTAATGCATATACTGAGCTTGATTTCTCACCACATCCATGGTAGAATTGCATTATAATAAAACCTTTATTCGTAGTTACATAGAACATCTAAAAATAGCATAATTTTTTTTATCTTTGCTCTAAGGACAAAAGAAAATATCTTTTAGTGCAAACAACTACAAGTGTTTTGGTTTCTCATTTGGGCTATAGACTCGCTGACAAGTCAGTACTGATAGGAAAAGGCTGGGGTTTGCTTTGAGATATTCCTAGAATATAGTGTTTAGATTTATCAGATGTCTAGTTATTTGGTTTGTTGAAGGTTTGTCTTTCCACTCTCCAGAATAGAGAACCTGAAAAAACTTGAATGTCCACTTCTGTTGAAGCTCGTGTTGTCAATACCACAACCTCTGTTGTAACCTACTAGCCTGCTCTGTTGAAGGTTGCTTTTCTAAAGACCAAATTTATCTCACCGGTGCCCTACAAATCCTGGCTCGTCGCCACGAGATCAACTTTGAGCACCTCTTCCGATTTGGCAAAGTTTCACACAGAGACCTCGAGAAACTCGAAGAGATCGCTGCGCAAGAAGGCACAAGAGTTCCAAAATTTCTCAGTGATAAGAATGACTATCTGAATCGTCTTAATTATGTTATTCAATTTAATGGATTAACTGATGAGGACTTGAAGGAAGGGGCCAAACATTGAGTATAACATCACAGTATAAAATCAGACTATAACATCAGAGTATAACATCATAGTATGACATCATAGTATGACATCAGAGTATAACATCATAGTATGACATCAGAGTATAAAATTAGACGTGAACATGCTGGAGATTAACAAAACAATTATTCATCGCTCTGCACTGACTATTCTGATGCAATTATTCATCGCTTTGCCCTGCCTATTCGGATGCCATACTAGACTATGCCTCATGCCAACAGACACTAGACTTGATATTAAAAAATTGAAAAAATGAATGTTTGGTTTCCCCCTTCCACTTCAAAATACTGTTTTTTGCATCTTCTCTTTTGAGTCAAATGATATTTTTATACAATTACCGATATTATTTGTTTTGTTACTTCACTTTATAAGGCTTTAAAATATTTATTTCTTCTAGGAATCTTGATAATAGTATTGCTTACATATTTTAACTAAATGTATGGAAGACTGAGAACTTCTAGAAATATCTTTAGCATTGGTCTACTGGTCCACATATCGGTCTACTGGTCTACATAACGGTCTACTGGTCCACATATTGGTCTACTGGTCTACATATTGGTCTACTGGTCCACATAACGGTCTACTAGTCCGCATAACGGTCTACTGGTCCACATAAGGTTCTACTGGTCCACATAACGGTCTACTGGTCCACATAACGGTACTGGTCCACATAACGTTCTACTGGTCCACATAACGGTCTACTGGTCTACATAACGCTCTACTGGTCCGCATAACAGTCTACTGGTCCACATAACGTTCTACTGGTCCACATAACGGTCTACTGGTCCGCACAACGGTCTACTGGTCCACATATTGGTCTACTGGTCTACATATTGGTCTACTGGTCCACATAACGGTCTACTGGTCCGCATATTGGTCTTCTGGTCCACATAATGGAAGCTGTAAATGTTTGATAATGTTCTTCAGTTTGTGTTGTAAGCCATGATTTCTTTGCATCAATTTATAAGGTTTTTTTTACGTGTGAATATTGTATTTTATTATAAATGTTTTTTGCTACAATCGCTATTGCAGCTGAGAACAGTGAAAGTTAACTGAGTGTTATTATTGCTCGGAGAAGCTACCGTTGATTCAAACACATCTCTGCTTTTACTGTTCTGGACTTAGTCTAACTTTGGAAATTCTTGCATGTTGCTTTAAGTTGTTTTTAATTTCAGATCGTTCTTATGGAACACAACTCTGCTCTCACTTTTCTTCAGACTAGAATTGTATAAAGTTCAGCAGTAGAATTATATTAGCTAAACAAAACGATAAATATGTGTAAAGCATTTGATTGCATAATTCTGTATAAAAGCAATAAATATCAAACAACTTTACCACTAGCAAATATAAAGTATTTCTATTTTAGCTATAATCGTAATACAAGTGACAAAAACTCTATATAATTGTTTCGCTTACAGTACTAAAATAAATGTTCTATAATATTTACTATATAATATTAATTGAATTGATAAGTTATAAACTGAAAGATATACTGTTACATTGCAAGCGCCCAGTAACCTGTGCAAATGGTCCTCATAAGTCTGAGTAGAACTAATTAACACTATAGCTTCCCTATTACCTGATTAAAACAACAATGTATGTAAAAGGTTGGGTAGACAATGCGTCACCGTGTGACTTTTGATATGAGCTTTCTCAGAAACCATTAGCTGCTGAGCCGCAATCAATACTAGATAAATGCTACATCTATACCACACCTGTTTATAGATAGTACGCTTGCACAGATAGTGTGTGCAACACAAATAATATTACCCTAAATGTATGTTATTACAGTACATCAGATAGCTATAAGCCAATTTTGAAAAGCTTCAGCGAGTGCACCGTTGGAGTGTATTATGATGAAAGCCCATAGTCCATAAGAGATGTGGCCATTGAAGAACTGGTCGGCGTTTGACTAGAGAGAATATCTGTGTTTGGTGAACTCGCAGGCATTCTGTAAAATCAATTTAAAATCTTCAATGATTCAATAACATTGTGAAACAGTTCTCGTTAGAAATTTATTTTGACATTCGGTATTATCAAGTGTCCAAGAATCTCTGTAAGGAAACATTGTTGGTGTCACTTTAAGGACTCTACTCTTATATCAATATTTCAGAAGACGCTCGGAGGTTCCAACTACCACTATTTATGGCTACCGGTAAACTTCAAACCATTCGTTAAAAATTCTGTCTTGTACTCATAAGAGAAACAACAGTCCACTAGTAGCACTCCAACAGCAGCCCACTAGTGGCACTCCAACAGTAGCCCACTAGTAGCACTCCAACAACAGCCCACTAGTAGCACTCCAACAGCAGCCCACTAGTAGCACTCCAACAGCAGCCCACTAGTAGCACTCCAACATCAGCCCACTAGTAGCACTCCAACAACAGCCCACTAGTAGCACTCCAACAGCAGCCTACTAGTAGCACTCCAACAACAGCCTACTAGTAGCACTCCAACAACAGCCCACTAGTAGCACTCCAACATCAGCCCACTAGTAGCACTCCAACAGCAGCCTACTAGTAGCACTCCAATAACAGCCCACTAGTAGCACTCCAACAACAGTCCACTAGTAGCACTCCAACAGCAGGCCACTAGTAGCACTCCAACAACAGCCCACTAGTAGCACTCCAACAGCAGCCTACTAGTAGCACTCCAACAACAGCCTACTAGTAGCACTCCAACAACAGCCCACTAGTAGCACTCCAACATCAGCCCACTAGTAGCACTCCAACAACAGCCTACTAGTAGCACTCCAACAACAGCCCACTAGTAGCACTCCAACATCAGCCCACTAGTAGCACTCCAACAGCAGCCTACTAGTAGCACTCCAACAACAGTCCACTAGTAGCACTCCAACAGCAGCCCACTAGTAGCACTCCAACAGCAGTCCACTAGTAGCACTCCAACATCAGCCCACTAGTAGCACTCCAACAGCAGCCTACTAGTAGCACTCCAACAACAGCCTACTAGTAGCACTCCAACAACAGCCCACTAGTAGCACTCCAACATCAGCCCACTAGTAGCACTCCAACAACAGCCCACTAGTAGCACTCCAACAACAGCCCACTAGTAGCACTCCAACATCAGCCCACTAGTAGCACTCCAACAGCAGCCTACTAGTAGCACTCCAACAACAGCCTACTAGTAGCACTCCAACAACAGCCCACTAGTAGCACTCCAACATCAGCCCACTAGTAGCACTCCAACATCAGCCTACTAGTAGCACTCCAACATCAGCCCACTAGTAGCACTCCAACAACAGTCCACTAGTAGCACTCCAACAGCAGCACACTAGCAGCACTCCAACAACAGCCCACTAGTAGCACTCCAACAGCAGCCTACTAGTAGCACTCCAACAACAGCCTACTAGTAGCACTCCAACAACAGCCCACTAGTAGCACTCCAACAGCAGCCCACTAGTAGCACTCCAACAGCAGTCCACTAGTAGCACTCCAACATCAGCCCACTAGTAGCACTCCAACAGCAGCCCACTAGTAGCACTCCAACAGCAGCCCACTAGTAGCACTCCAACAATAGCCCACTAGTAGCACTCCAACAGCAGCCCACTCTAACAGATTTCCAGGAAAGATATTATTTTTACATGTCAGTAGAGCATATTAATCTTGCTTACCCTGAGCACTAGGTGTAACAAATGCCGTGGTGAATTATTAATTAACCAAATTCAATTGGCTACTTGGAGCTGATAAGTGCCTTCGTTTCACAAGAATCTGAATTATCCCCTTCACTGTCGGTAGACCAAAATAGAAAAATGTTTAGTTGGCTTTGCTTTTGTATTATTTCATATTGTGTTGTCAAATATGGCTGTTAGCTGAGCAGACTTTTAGTTTCATATTACATATTTCCTTAGTGATGAAGGTTACATTCCAGCTATGTTCATGGTTTTAAAGCCTCAACATTTGGTACTTAGTCTAAAAGGATGCCATCAGGTGTCTGAAAAATCGACAGCCTTTTGAAACATCAAAGTTGCATGCATGCATAGGGGTTCTTGATAATTAGAGTTTTTGGGGAAAGCCAAACAGATGCTCACATCTTTGGAAAATGTATTTTCTCACCGTAAAAAGACATTTAATGCTTGAAACCGGATTGCAAGAAACAATTACTAACATGGCTTCTCAGATGGGCCACACAATTGTATCAACATGGCTTCTCAGATGGGCCACACAATTGTATCAACATGGCTTCTCAGATGGGCCACACAATTGTATCAACATGGCTTCTCAGATGGGCCACACAATTGTATCAACATGGCTTCTCAGATGGGCCACACAATTGTATCAACATGGCTTCTCAGATGGGCCACACAATTGTATCAACATGGCTTCTCAGATGGGCCACACAATTGTATCAACATGGCTTCTCAGATGGGCCACACAATTGTATCAACATGGCTTCTCAGATGGGCCACACAATTGTATCAACATGGCTTCTCAGATGGGCCACACAATTGTAAATTAAAATTTCTTCAACAATAGTTCTTCAATTTCATTACATTGAAGCAAGTGCAAATATAATATCAAACAAAATTTCAATGGTGTTAGTGATACAAAGGCTAATAACTTCAATTGCGCTGCAAAACAACAATTTTAAAAAGCAAAGATTTTTACGACATTCACTAACCCAGGAATCCTCATGCTCAGCGTGTGTTTGATATATTCATCGGGGTGAGGTGGTAGCGTCAGTACCTCAGGGTCAGGACTCCAGTAAGCGCCAAATGCTCTTTCCTTTGGAATATCAGGATAGAGGTACGTGAGTTCATTTATATCCTTGACACGATTAGCTAGAGAGCGTATTCTCAGCTCCTTGTCAGTGAGGGGAGCGAGGTTGCACACATAGACCGGCCTACTGTTTGCTGCAATATATATATATACTGTATCTGAATATACTAGGCGAATACCCAGAATTGCACGAGTAGCAAAAAGGTTTTTGCACGGAAAATGTATTTTTTATCTACATATCGTTATCTACATATTTTTTATCAACATAACGTTTAGCATTTTAATTTTTAAATGAATATATTTGTTTATTTCTGTGTGCGCTTTAAGTTAAATTAAATTAATGCTATAATACATATACTAGGTGAATACCCGGCATAGCCCGTTTTATAAAAAAGTCTTTGGACAGAAAATTTATTTTTATTTAACATGTACAACATTTACCATTCTAACTTTTAAACTTTATATCATGAGAAAAGTGTTTTTTGTTCAGCTCAAATGAAATAAAAGAAAAAGGAAACAACTGTAAAGGTTTTGAAACTTTTTCAAACAACTAACTTTTAAATTTCATATCATGAAAGAAATGTTTTTTTGAAATAAATGGGGAGGAAAAATAATACTAGCAAGTAATGGCTAAGTATATTCTGTTTTGCTACGATTACAATCAAAAATTATTTGGTATACAATTATATGATTTTAGTTCATTTCAATGTTGGCATCATAAGGCGAAAATTTCGTATAGAGGTATAGAGTGGTATAGAAACCCATAGTAATTATCTAATGCAATCACTTCTTGGTAAAAATCATCAAAATCATCATCATTAAAAAGTAGTAACAAAACATATGGTAACCTTAGTAACTATAGTTATCTGCAATAACTTCATGTATTTTGTGGTTATGATCTGCAAGAAAATGTAATATTACTATTTCCCACAAGCAGAGTTCTTACCTTTGAAACAGACGCGTAACATAAACGCTGAATCTAGCTTTTAGTATGTATTTTAGTAAACCTTTAACTAAAACTTTATCACTTATCTGTTTGCTAATCAGTTTTTACCATAATGGATTCACAAACATATTATGATAATATATAATGATAACATATAACAATAACATTTAACGATAACATATATCATATAACGCATAACAATTGCCAAAGTTTAATTTCGAGAGAAATTATTGTTAATATCGTATGGCGGAAATCAAATTTGCCCTAGTATGGTGAGGACAAAAAAGCATAATGTTTCATAGAGTCAGGCAAAAAGATTTCATAACAGGGGCATTGTAACTCGTGGCCGCAACATATCAATAAATACGTTATTTAGCGCGCGCAATCGAGAAAAGGGTATACGATATATGATAAAAGCGATAGAATTCTAAGGACTGTACTTCAGTGGTTAAAAGCATGGTTAGAAATTTGCAGTTGCAAACTCCATGAGTTTAAATCCAGCACGAAGCAAGCTTTTCATTCAAAAATTTTAGTAGCTTTAGCTGGACAAACTGATTCGCCGCTTCGCAAACGACACAGAAACTTTGTGATTTATAGATTCTATAGATTTATAGTATGTTAGGTAATTCTGGGCTTCAGTTTAGTAGTCGAAGCGTGCTAGCTAAAATGTGAAGGGTGCGCATTTTAACCTCTCATCATTAAAGATTGGCAGGTGGAGTAAGTATGTGCTTTATCATTTCATAGTATGGCAAGTAGGCTGTGTCATGTAGTGGATAACAACCCAACTAACAATAACATTACTGCTATGCTTTGTAACCTTATGCTTAAAATAACGTTTTAAGCAAACGTTTTCATAATGTTCTATAAATGTTATCTGGGGATCATTATTGTATTATGTTACAACAATGTTGCAGGATTGTTTTGCAGAACGTTGTGCAAAAATATTACCGTAACGCTCTATAGAATATTACAAGAGTAAACTTTGCTAACGTTATCAAACTTTGTTAAAGGACAATGTTATTGAATGTCCCAGCAATGTTACGTGAAGATTACTTTGGAATGCTTGAGCATAAACGTTCATATAACATTAACACGCAATGTAGCCGAAACTTTATGGTGCAACATCAATTTTACCATCAAATGAATGTCTAGACAATGTTACAGCAAAATTTCTTTGGAATGTCAGAGTGTAAACATCCGTATAACATTGACTTACAATGTAAAGGGAACATTAAGGTACAATATCATTTTTACTCTCAAATGAATGCTACAACAATGTTCTGACAATGTTTCTCCTATAATGCTGTTCAATAACATTTTCATTGTAACATTTTACTCTTGCTGGTTAGCTGGGTCTTTTAAAACTTTTTTGATAGCTTAATAAATACACTAACAACAAACCTTAAAGAAATAATTTAACTTTAGTTTTACTACTTCTGTCCCAAACCAATAGTCTATTTTTGTTGAAGTTGTGAGTAAGACCATGATATACACTTCACAAGCAGTTTTTATAACTATATTTTGAATATGTTTTATGGTGTCTTTTTGTTATTATATCATGCTACCATTTATGCATTTACCGACTGTATAATATAAGGAAGAAATGTTGTGGCTAGGTTATGCACGGTACATTATGGTAACAATGCACTCAGTTTGTTAGAGAAACCTGTGAAACATCAGAATGTTTGAAACAGTTAAATCCCATGAACGTTCTGTACGTAACGTTCCTGAGATGTTAGCTAATATCATTGAGACAACATCATGGGAGAAATAATCATGAAATGTTACGTAGCATTCTCCAATATCGGGAGAATTTTGTCCGAGATCATTTCTTGAATGTTGCCCATACATTCTGTGTGGAACATTTCCTACAACGCTTCTGGAAGGTTGATAAGGTGTCTACACATTATCTTATGACAACGTTGCAATGGAATGTTTCTGAAACTTTTCGGGACATATTGGGAATGTTCTGAGAATATAAAATAGTTAACTAGGATGTCTGTCCGCAGACCCGAGATTTTAGAGTTAAATTCCAGTGCGAAGCGGTTTTTGTTCCTAAAACTTTATCACAATAACTAGACATACGGACGACAGAATAAACGACAAGCACTTACGCTGTAGAATTGTATGTATAGAAGATTCGTTTAGGTAAAACTAAGAAATAGTTTGCAGCTCAATGTCTTCTCTCAAATTCACGAAAATGAAAGCACATTGGAGCCAGATATTTGGAGATGCAGTATCTGGAGCCAGATATTTGGAGATGCAATATCTGTAGTCAAATATTTTAAGAAGCATTTACCAACAGTTAATAGGCTGTTCACTCCGATACGCGTTCCTAGCTATGAAAATTCAGCATGGGACAGTTTGAAAAATTGAAGCTCAGTGTGTCCATCTTTTTTATGAAATTAATTATCAACGGGTTGAAATACTCAACCAGTCAGAGAGAACAATGGAATCAATGAAAAAATATAATATGCTGTCAGTCATTGTGATATCAATCATGTCACGCTACTGTCAGTCAGTCTGATATCAGTCTTGTCACGCTACTGTCAGTCAATCTGATATCAGTCATGTCACGCTACCGTCAGTCTGATATCAGTCTTGTCACGCTACTGTCAGACAATCTGATATCAGTCATGTCACGCTACTGTCAGTCAATCTGATATCAGTCATGTCACGCTACTGTCAGTCTGATATCAGTCTTGTCACGCTACTGTCAATCAACTTGATATCAGTCATGTCACGCTACTGTCAATCAATCTGATATCAGTCTTGTCACGCTACTGTCAGTCAGTCTGATATCAGTCTTGTCACGCTACTGTCAGTCAATCTGATATCAGTCTTGTCACGCTACTGTCCCTCAATGTAATATCAGTCATGTCACGCTACTGTCAGTCAGTCTGATATCAGTCATGTCACGCTACTGTCAGTCAATCTGATATCAGTCATGTCACGCTACAGTCAGTCAGTCTAATATCAGTCATGTCACGCTACTGTCAGTCAGTGTGATATTAGTCATGTCACGCTACTGTCAGTCAGTCTGATATCAGTCATGTCACGCTACTGTCAATCAATCTGATATCAGTCTTGTCACGCTACTGTCAATCAACCTGATATCAGTCATGTCATGCTACTGTTCGTCAATATGATATCAGTCTTGTCACGCTACTGTCAGTCAGTCTGATATCAGTCTTGTCACGCTACTGTCAGTCAATCTGATATCAGTCATGTCACGCTACTGTCCCTCAATGTAATATCAGTCATGTCACGCTACTGTCAGTCAGTCTGATATCAGTCATGTCACGCTACTGTCAGTCAATCTGATATCAGTCATGTCACGCTACAGTCAGTCAGTCTAATATCAGTCATGTCACGCTACTGTCAGTCAGTGTGATATTAGTCATGTCACGCTACTGTCAGTCAGTCTGATATCAGTCATGTCACGCTACTGTCAATCAATCTGATATCAGTCTTGTCACGCTACTGTCAATCAACCTGATATCAGTCATGTCATGCTACTGTTCGTCAATATGATATCAGTCTTGTCACACTACTGTCAATCAACCTGATATCAGTCATGTCACGCTACTGTCAATCAATCTGATATCAGTCTTGTCACGCTACTGTCAGTCAGTCTGATATCAGCCATGTCACGCTACTGCCAGTCAACATCTAGTATCGGTCAGTTTGTCTTTGATCAAGTTACAGTAACCCATCGTATCACCTGGGAAGAATTAAATCGTGCAGATGCGATCGATGATTTATAATTTGCTTGTAAGATTTTTGTAGCAGTTGATTTGGTGATTTTTGAGCACTCGTCTGCTGCCGAAAGCTTGCTTGGTCTCAGCAGCACTTAATACTTACTTAGCCTCAGCAGCACTTAATACTAACTCAGCCTCAGCAGTACTTAATGCTTACTTGGCCTCAGCAGTACTTAATGCTTACTCGGCCTCAGCAGTACTTAATACTTACCTGGCCTCAGCAGCACTTAAAATTATTATATTATCTGTGATTTTATGTCTGATTGATTCATTAAAATTTCATACGTATATGATAGTAATAGTAATATGATAGTAATAGTAAAACATATCGTCTTTGAAATGATGTTATGATGTTCGATATTAATTTAGGCACCAAAATATTTACGTATTCATCAATAAATCCAACAGCAGAAACCCTATATGACTCACAGGCATGGTCAGCACAACTGTAGACAACACTGACACCTCCCAGTTCTGTCTCACTAAACCTGAAGAGGAATGTACCAGGTGGCTTGCCGCTCAGCAGACCATGAGCAGCCTTCTTACTAATAAATCCCATTATAAGCCTGAAAACAGCAAACAGTCAGCAAACAGCAGGCATTACGAGCCCGCTAGCTATGATATAAGCTAACTCATAAGCTTTACTAATGTAAGAGTCTATGAATTTCTCAATAACGCGTTCATATATACTAGCTTAAGAAAAAAACGTAATATTCCTAATTTTAGCTGAATAGGAATGAATGTGATGCCATGGTCTTGAGGATAGATTACCAAAAAATATGCTGCCACAAAAAAAACTGCAAAAAATGATTAATATGTGAGACAAAACAAGTTGATAGCATATTTGTAGTGATTTTTCAGTAAAGTATAAAATTAATTATATTATGATATAATACAATAAAAACAATACAAAATAATATAATATAAGATAACATAATATAATTTAGGGGTAAATAGTAATACTGTTTACCTACATGAAAATGGATAATTTAACTTAAAATTTGAAACAAAAATAAACACTTAAAATTTAAAATGAATCATGGATCAATGGAACATAGTACAGCGTAACATGAAATAGCATAAAATTTGATACTTTAACACTATGCTGTAAGTTATTCTATTTCTCTAATATATTTCAGTTGAATATTTTATTGCAACACCTAACATAATACACAGACATAGGAAACTACCATTAGTAGTTGTCTCCACATCAAATCTTCCTGCTCCCCTAACTATTCATTGAGTCATCACAGAGTATCAAGTACATTTATTTACTGCTGAATAAACTAATATACTTTCACTCCTGACTAAGAAACTACAAACGACATTACTCTTGATTCCAAAGTGAAACTACCGACGACATTACCCTTGATTCTAAAGTGAAACTACCAACGACATTACCCTTGATTCCAAAGTGAAACTACATGTACCAATGAAATTACCCTTGATTCCAAAGTTCGCGAAGAGAGTCTTTTATGACTTTCTGTATTGAGAAGAGCCACTCCCAGAATGTAAACACGGATTTCATCTGAAGTTGATCTTTGTGAAAGCTATTCCTGGTCACTATTGCATTTGCATGGTTTGTTTGATTGTCTCCCCCTGACAAAGTGATATAATGTCCAATATTGTGGGCAGTTAGTACTAAAGGTCACATCTACTCAGATAGTGCTCACGACTGAATCATTGAACATTCTAGATTCTAGCGAAAAGAGATGTAGGAGAACGATTGTTGTTTGCTTTTAATGTTCTAAGGTGAGCTGTACATAGGCCCCTATCACTAATATAACAAGTCTAGGGTGAGCTGTACGTAAGCCCCTATCACTAATATAACAAGTGTAAGGTGAACTGTATGTAGTCCCCTATCACTAGTATAACAAGTCTAAGGTGACCTGTACATAGGCCCCTATCACTAGTATAACAAGTATCACTAGTACGCTGGCTTTATTCTAGGAATGCTGAATCAGCACATTCAGCAAACTCAGTGTCAGAAACCTCCTGTTGCTTGTCGTATCAAACTGCGTAAACCAGTATGGAAGATATTTCATAGGTCGCAGTCAGGCCATGTGATGGCTCTTGTCAAAAACGTATTGAAATTGTTGTAACTTTGGATAAACCTTTGCATAAAATTTTATCAGTAATGATAGGTTTCTATTTAGAACAAACTACATAGGAATGTACAGTCAATGATCACTTAACTGATGTTACCAATCACTCACAGCACTCTATCAGGTGTCTAATCTGATTTTTCAACAATAACAATACCTGTACAATAACAATACCTGTACAATAACAATGTCTGTACAATAACAATACCTGTACAATAACAATATCTGTATAATAGCAATACCTGTACAATAACAATATCTGTACAATAGCAATATCTGTACAATAACAATATCTGTATAATAGCAATGTCTGTACAATAACAATACCTGTACAATAACAATATCTGTATAATAGCAATACCTGTACAATAACAATATCTGTACAATAGCAATATCTGTACAATAACAATATCTGTATAATAGCAATATCTGTACAATAACAATATCTGTATAATAACAATATCTGTATAATAACAATAGCTGTATAACAGCAATACCTGCACAATAACAATATCTGTACAATAACAATATCTGTACAATATTAATACCTGCACAATAACAATATCTGTAGAATACCAATACCTGTACAATAGCAATACTTGTACAATAGCAATACCTGTATAATAGCAATACCTATACAATAACAATATCTGTACAATAACATTACCTGTACAATAACAATATCTGTATAATAGCAAGATCTGTACAATAACAATATATGTACAATAGCAGTACCTGTACAATAACAATATCTGTACAATAGCAATATCTGTATAATAACAATACCTATACAATAACAATATCTGTACAATAGCAAAACCTGCACAATAACAATATCTGTATAATAGCAATACCTATACAATAACAATATCTGTACAATAACAATATCTGTACAATAACAATATCTGTACAATAACAAAACCTGTACAATAACAATATATGTATAATAACAATACCCGTACAATAACAATATATGTACAATAGCAATACCTGTACAATAACAATATCTGTACAATAACAATATCTGTACAATAACAATATCTGTACAATAGCAATACCTGCACAATAACATTATCTGTACAATAGCAATACCTATACAATAACAATATTTGTACAATAACAATATCTGTACAATAACAATATCTGTATAATAGCAATAACTGTACAATAACAATATCCGTACAATAACAATATCTGTACAATAGCAATACCTGTACAATAGCAATACCTATACAATAACAATATCTGTACAATAACAATATCTGTACAATAACAATATCTGTACAATAACAATATCTGTACAATAGCAATACCTGCACAATAGCAATATCTGTATAATAGCAATACCTATACAATAACAATATTTGTACAATAACAATATCTGTACAATAACAATATCTGTATAATAGCAATACCTGTACAATAACAATATCTGTACAATAACAATATCTGTACAATAACAATATCTGTACAATAACAATATCTGTACAATAACAATATCTGTACAATAACAATACCTGTACAATAACAATACCTGTACAATAACAATATCTGTATAACAACAATACCTGTACAATAGCAATACCCGTACAATAACAATATCCGTACAATAGCAATACCTGCACAATAACAATATCTGTATAATAGCAATACCTATACAATAACAATATCTATACAATAACAATATCTGTACAATAACAATATCTGTACAATAGCAATACCTGCACAATAACAATATCTGTATAATAGCAATACCTATACAATAACAATATCCGTACAATAACATTATCTGTACAATAACAATATCTGTACAATAACATTATCTGTACAATAACAATATCTGTACAATAACAATATCTGTACAATAACAATACCTGTACAATAACAATACCTGTACATTAACAATATCTGTATAACAACAATACCTGTACAATAGCAATACCCGTACAATAACAATATCTGTACAATAACAATATCTGTATAATAACAATACCCGTACAATAACAATATATGTACAATAGCAATACCTGTACAATAACAATATCTGTACAATAACAATATCTGTAAAATAACAATACCTGTACAATAACAATATATGTATAATAACAATACCCGTACAATAACAATATATGTACAATAGCAATACCTGTACAATAACAATATCTGTACAATAACAATATCTGTACAATAGCAATACCTGCACAATAACAATATCTGTATAATAGCAATACCTATACAATAACAATATCTGTACAATAACAATATCCGTACAATAACAATATCTGTACAATAGCAATACCTGTACAATAGCAATACCTATACAATAACAATATCTGTACAATAACAATACCTGTACAATAACAATACCTGTACATTAACAATATCTGTATAACAACAATACCTGTACAATAGCAATACCCGTACAATAACAATATCTGTACAATAGCAATACCTGCACAATAACAATATCTGTATAATAGCAATACCTATACAATAACAATATCTGTACAATAACAATATCTGTACAATAACAATACCTGTACAATAACAATATCTGTATAATAGCAATACCTATACAATAACAATATCTGTACAATAACAATATCTGTACAATAACAATATCTGTACAATAGCAATACCTGCACAATAACAATATCTGTATAATAGCAATACCTATACAATAACAATATCCGTACAATAACATTATCTGTACAATAACAATATCTGTACAATAACATTATCTGTACAATAACAATATCTGTACAATAACAATATCTGTACAATAACAATACCTGTACAATAACAATACCTGTACATTAACAATATCTGTATAACAACAATACCTGTACAATAGCAATACCCGTACAATAACAATATCTGTACAATAGCAATACCTGCACAATAACAATATCTGTATAATAGCAATACCTATACAATAACAATATCTGTACAATAACAATATCTGTACAATAACAATACCTGTACAATAACAATATCTGTATAATAGCAATACCTGTACAATAACAATATCTGTACAATAGCATTACCTGTACAATAACAATATCTGTATAATAGCAATACCTGTACAATAACAATATCTGTACAATAACAATATCTGTACAATAACAATATCTGTACAATAACAATACCTGTACAATAACAATATCTGTATAACAACAATACCTGTACAATAACAATATCTGTACAATAACAATATCTGTACAATAGCAATACCTGCACAATAACAATATCTGTATAATAGCAATACCTATACAATAACAATATCTGCATAATAGCAATACCTATACAATAACAATATCTGTACAATAACAATATCTGTACAATAACAATACCTGTACAATAACAATATCTGTATAATAGCAATACCTGTACAATAACAATATCTGTACAATAGCATTACCTGTACAATAACAATATCTGTATAATAGCAATACCTGTACAATAACAATATCTGTACAATAACAATATCTGTACAATAACAATATCTGTACAATAACAATACCTGTACAATAACAATATCTGTATAACAACAATACCTGTACAATAACAATATCTGTACAATAACAATATCTGTACAATAGCAATACCTGCACAATAACAATATCTGTATAATAGCAATACCTATACAATAACAATATCCGTACAATAACATTATCTGTACAATAACAATATCTGTACAATAACATTATCTGTACAATAACAATATCTGTACAATAATAATATCTGTACAATAACAATACCTGTACAATAACAATACCTGTACACTAACAATATCTGTATAACAACAATACCTGTACAATAGCAATACCCGTACAATAACAATATCTGTACAATAGCAATACCTGCACAATAACAATAACTGTATAATAGCAATACCTATACAATAACAATATCTGTACAATAACAATATCTGTACAATAACAATACCTGTACAATAACAATATCTGTATAATAGCAATACCTGTACAATAACAATATCTGTACAATAGCATTACCTGTACAATAACAATATCTGTATAATAGCAATACCTGTACAATAACAATATCTGTACAATAACAATATCTGTACAATAACAATACCTGTACAATAACAATATCTGTATAATAGCAATACCTGTACAATAACAATATCTGTACAATAGCATTACCTGTACAATAACAATATCTGTATAATAGCAATACCTGTACAATAACAATATCTGTACAATAACAATATCTGTACAATAACAATATCTGTACAATAACAATACCTGTACAATAACAATATCTGTATAACAACAATACCTGTACAATAACAATATCTGTATAACAACAATACCTGTACAATAGCAATACCTGTATAATAGCAATACCCGTACAATAACAATATCTGTACAATAGCAATACCTGCACAATAACAATATCTGTACAATAACAATACCTGTATAATAGCAATACCTGTACAATAACAATATCTGTAGAATACCAATACCTGTACAGTAACAATATCTGTATAATAGCAATATCTGTACATTAACAATACCTGTACAATAACAATACCTGTACAATAACAATACCTGTACAATAACAATATCTGTAGAATACCAATACCTGTACAATAACAATATCTGTATAATAGCAATATCTGTACAATAACAATACCTGTACAATAACAATACCTGAACAATAGCAATACCTGTACAATAACAATATCTGTATAATAGCAATACCTGTACAATAACAATATCTGTATAATAGCAATACCTGTACAATAACAATGTCTGTACAATAGCAATACCTATACAATAGCAATATCTGTACAATAGCAATATCTGTACAATAACAATATCTGTACAATAACAATACCTGTACAATAGCAATACCTGTACAATAGCAATACCTGTATCATAGCAATACCTGCACAGTAACAATATCTGTAGAATACCATTACTATACAAAAACAAGCTTAGCCTCTTACCAAAGAGTTTAGCAGCAAGATATGTAAGGTGATCCGCTCTAAGAGCATTGCCGGTTTTCTGACCAAACCAAGAAGAAAGAACCTGTGCCAGCTCATTCCATGTTACTTGTTCAGACACCAAAAACGGTATTCTGTGCTAAAAACACATACAATTGAGCCAATTGTAAACAAAGATAAATATAAATAACGGTAAACAAGGATAAAAACATTTTATCCTAAAACAACATGACATAATAGACATGGATATGAACAACATAATGCAAAGTATTTAAAAAGTTACCGTCAATGAATACTACTAGCACTTGTTTGTATCTATATTATAATGAAAGGGTACTACTAGCACTTGTTAGTATCTATATTATAAGGAGAGGGTACTACTTGCACTTGTTTGTATCTATATTATAATGAAAGGATACTACTGGCACTTGTTTGTATCTATATTATAATGAAAGGATACTATGGCACTTGTTTGTATCTATATTATAAAGAAAGGATACTATGGCACTTGATTGTATCTATATTATAATGAAAGGGTACTACTGACATTTTTTTGTATCTATATTATAAAGAAAGGGTACTACTGGCACTTGTTTGTATCTATATTATAATGAAAGGATACTATGGCACTTGTTTATATCTATATTATAATGTAAGGGTACTACTGGCACGTGTTTATGTCTTTATTATAATGAAAGGGTACTACTTGCACTTTTTTATGTCTGTACTAAAAACGGCACTGCTTGACTTCTTCTATACAACTGTACACTCGCACAAGTCTATTTATTGATAATAAAATAGTTTCCAAACCAACGACCACCTTTATGTCAATCAGATCTTACATCTCTGATACACCGACCATTGTACCAATCTTGTTCCCCTCTAAAATTGGGGCTTCCGTATATACGGCAGATATAGCTGATACGACTGGTTACGTAGGTTGATTTGGCAGATATTAGGGATTCCGAAATATGAGTCATAGGACTCACTGAACATTAATTAACAAATGGAAGCCCAAACATAGTATCTCGAATGTAGTAGTAGGCAGCCAAGTGGAATGTAATATAAAAAATTGTATCAAGTACATATTGTATATAAAAGCACAATATAATCCACATTAATAACAACTTTATTGCAAAATATATGTATATGACGCTATATAATGTTTTGTAAGGCATGAAACAACATAGCTCACCTGCTGTGAAAATGCATTATCCCACAGTATTGTCGCTTGAGCTTGACAATCTTGGTTGCCATGGACTGTAACAACTAGCGGGAGTGATAGCGTCTAAAATCATAAGATCATTTATAGAAACCCGCCTGATCTAAAGAACCAAAACTATAGCATAATTGTAAACTAAAGGTACAAGTAAAAGCTTTATCTACATCCTGTTACACGCATGCTGGATTGTAAATCTGATTGCTGTATCTTTAATCAACGCTAATCAATATATTGTTATTATTGATTATTGATATTATCAACTATTACATTGTTGCTCAGTAGCTCATGTCAAAGTTAATCATGATGAGAGACAATAATAATTAATCCTCATTATGTTAAAATATTCTTTCTTGGCTCATTCGTGTCTATAGATTTTATTGTTTCACTGTGTCTATTTGGTTTCCTATGTACCCTATTCGCTGAAATATCGTTGGGGTTCATAAGAGGGAGTAGGCTGAAATATCATTTGGGTACGTAAGAGGGAGTAAACAAATATTATACTTTTCCAGTTTGTGGTAGAAAATGATAATTGTCATTGTTCCCTAAAAAGGCTTCTGAAAGAGCCCTTTTCTTTTTGGACCCCAAAGTTTTTTGCGTGTTTGAGTTTCGTGGTTTGAACATTTAAGCTGTATATTTGGCGGGATTGAAGATTATGAGTTCTTTCCAAGAGTGCCAGCCTTCTGAAATAAGATTCCTGAAAAGCCCCTGCTAAGAGAGAGATCTCTGCAAAATAATGCTGGAGACCTTTTTGGCCCTATGGCACACTCATTCAGGCTATGAGTGGTGAGTTTGCACACTAGTATCGCTTTCTTGATCATAACCCGGTGTCAAGATTTCACAGTGCACTGTCTGTCTTTACAGTTCTACAGGGTAGGTCATAGTCATCACCATTCCTTTGATCATCTGATATAACCTTCTGTAAGAGTGATGGGACCTGGGTAAATGGTGTATGGGAGGAGGGCCTTGGTAAAAGGTGTAAGGGAGGAGGGCCTTAGTAAAAGGTGTAAGGGAGGAGGGCCTTAGTAAAGGGCCAGTCAAGCTGACATTACTCACTTCCTGTTAAGGCTACTTTACTACTTATGATCAATACTAATAATATTGTTATTGTTATCGTTACCATTATTGTAGCTATCATAACTCACCCATATATCATGCCAATGCTGTCTCACTTGGAGCTTTGTGTGGAACCGTATGCAGAATTTCTCTTCAACGACAAGCTTTAAATAAATTAAACACTTAATATAGAATAAAGAAATAGACAAGTAAATAAATATAGAAATTTCTGTCTTTACAGAGCTACATAAGTCATGTGAAAACATTTAGTTGTTGTTAGTTTTGCCAACATTGAATATATTTATTAGTTTCATGTTTTTATTTCTGCTTAACTTATTGGTTGACCGAATGTACCGACAGCTGACAGTACAGATTAGCCTTTAGTGTGGGTAATACAGATGACAGTACAGACTAGCCTCTAGTGTGGGTAGTACAGATGACAGTACAGACTAGCCTCTAGTGTGGGTAGTGCAGCTGACAGTACAGACTAGTCTCTGGTGTGGGTAATACAGCTGACAGTACAGATTAGCCTCTAATGTGGGTAGTACAGCTGACAGTACAGGCTAGCCTCTAGTGTGGGTAATACAGCTGACAGTACAGACTAGCCTCTAGCGTGGGTAGTTTATAGCTTTTCTTTTCTATTTATGTTCACATATGTAGCGGGCGATTACAAGTACACGCGTGTAGAGGACTATTATAAGTACACACGTGTAGAGGACTATTATAAGTACACATATGTAAAAGACTATTACAAGTACACACATGTAGAGGACTATTACAAGTACACACATGTAGAGGACTATTACAAGTACACATATGTAGAAGACTGTTTTAAGTACACATATGTAGAGGACTAATACAAGTACACGCGTGTAGAGGACTATTATAAGTACACATATGTAGAAGACTATTATAGGTACACACATGTAGAGGACTATTATAAGTACACATATGTAGATGACTATTATAAGTACACATATATGTAGATGACTACTACAATTACACACATGTAGAGGACTATTACAATTACACATATGTAGAGGACTATTATAAGTACACACATGTAGAGGACTATTACAAGTACACATATGTAGAGGACTATTAATATTACAGTTACACTCAGTACTCACTTCCTGTCCTTTCCTGTCAGATCTTTTTATCTTTTTCAGTTGCATATTTCGGAAAGTTGCACTGAACTGACCTTGCACTCCCTCTATGCTTCCCTTGCCATTGAGGATAGACCCAGAGGTGAGTGCTAGTGAGGGATGGGCTTGCTCTTGCATTAGTAGTCTTGCTTGCTGTTCACTTAAATAGTAGGCAGAGTTTGTAGTGTAATCACTTTAATGTATAACCTGCCTGTTCTTTTTCTTCATAATCTTTCATATCCTAATAATTATTATTTATATTATTAATGATTACTGCATGTATTCTTATTAACACTTCTATTTTTACAATGTTTATTTTTATATATTTTTATATCAATTAATAATATTATTGCTTTTGTGATAGTTAGATTTTTATTTAAGTTAGTATTATATTTATTAATTATCAAATTTGAATAATTTATTTATTCTTGCTACATAAATGTTGATTACAGTTTTTAATAGCCTCTTTACTTCCTTTCACCTTTTAATATCCAAACTAACTTATTGGCAGTCAAAGCATATCTTGTTAAGGTTATACTCATACCTTATCGTTTTTTTCACAGCTTACTTTAAATACCATCTCTTATCTTATTAGCTTCATGATTATATCTACAAGTAATATATGCGCTTAGTGCACATGTATGTTCAATTCGGAGTTTCTACTTTGTGAGCCAGATAAAGACAGTCAACTCTCCACACTTACTTGATGATGTGCGCTTCGACTACTGGGATATTGTGGAAGAGATTCTGCTGATTTCCAACCAGTAGTCGAACAGTCGCAGAAAATCTTGCATCCTTTTTAACCACCTGCGGAGGTTGCCAGTCTACGACAAATGACCTACATGCAAAAAGGGATATTGTAAATACGGAGTGGAGACTAACAAGGTAAGTTAAGGTTGAAACAGAAGGCCTATGCATGCGTGCAGGGCTTGCCTTATTAATACGCCACAGGAAGAGTAGTAGCGTTTGGTCAAGGATACTTTTAACATGTAAAATAATACACTAGGTTCAAATCTAAGCCGGTCTGCTATTTTTCACTCAAAATAAATTTTTGCCGAATTTTTTCTTAATTTTTCTAAATATATATAACAGGTAATATATATATATATATATATATATATATATATATATATATATATAACAGGTTGTATCAGCAATAAATTAGCAGCTTCACTCGTGAATCAAAATGTTTTGATTTATTCAGTTCATATTGCATGTTTTCTTACTTCATACTAACAATTCAGTTCATATTGCATGTTTTCTTACTTCATACTAACAATTCAGTTCATATTGCATGTTTTCTTACTTCATACTAACAATTCAGTTCATATTGCACGTTTCTTTCCTAAAATGTCTGACCATAAAATATGATAAAGATTGAAAGTTGTACTAAACAGGTAAAATATGATAAAGATTGAAAGTTGTACTAAACAGGTAAAATATGATAAAGATTGAAAGTCGTACTAAACAGGTAAAATATGATAAAGATTGAAAGTCGTACTAAACAGGTAAAATATGATAAAGATTGAAAGTTGTACTAAACAGGTAAAATATGATAAAGATTGAAAGTTGTACTAAACGGGTAAAATATGATAAAGATTGAAAGTTGTACTAAACAGGTAAAATATGATAAAGATTGAAAGTTGTACTAAACAGGTAAAATATGATAAAGATTGAAAGTCGTACTAAACAGGTAAAATATGATAAAGATTGAAAGTCGTACTAAACAGGTAAAATATGATAAAGATTGAAAGTCGTACTAAACAGGTAAAATATGATAAAGATTGAAAGTCGTACTAAACAGGTAAAATATGATAAAGATTGAAAGTCGTACTAAATAGGTAAAATATGATAAAGATTGAAAGTCGTACTAAACAGGTAAAATATGATAAAGATTGAAAGTTGTACTAAACGGGTAAAATATGATAAAGATTGAAAGTTGTACTAAACAGGTAAAATATGATAAAGATTGAAAGTTGTACTAAACGGGTAAAATATGATAAAGATTGAAAGTTGTACTAAACAGGTAAAATATGATAAAGATTGAAAGTTGTACTAAACAGGTAAAATATGATAAAGATTGAAAGTCGTACTAAACAGGTAAAATATGATAAAGATTGAAAGTCGTACTAAACAGGTAAAATATGATAAAGATTGAAAGTCGTACTAAACAGGTAAAATATGATAAAGATTGAAAGTTGTACTAAACAGGTAAAATATGATAAAGATTGAAAGTTGTACTAAACAGGTAAAATATGATAAAGATTGAAAGTTGTACTAAACATGTAAAATATGATAAAGATTGAAAGTTGTACTAAACATGTAAAATATGATAAAGATTGAAAGTTGTACTAAACGGGTAAAATATGATAAAGATTGAAAGTTGTACTAAACGGGTAAAATATGATAAAGATTGAAAGTTGTACTAAACGGGTAAAATATGATAAAGATTGAAAGTTGTACTAAACAGGTAAAATATGATAAAGATTGAAAGTTGTACTAAACGGGTAAAATATGATAAAGATTGAAAGTTGTACTAAACGGGTAAAATATGATAAAGATTGAAAGTTGTACTAAACAGGTAAAATATGATAAAGATTGAAAGTTGTACTAAACGGGTAAAATATGATAAAGATTGAAAGTTGTACTAAACAGGTAAAATATGATAAAGATTGAAAGTCGTACTAAACAGGTAAAATATGATAAAGATTGAAAGTCGTACTAAACAGGTAAAATATGATAAAGATTGAAAGTCGTACTAAACAGGTAAAATATGATAAAGATTGAAAGTTGTACTAAACAGGTAAAATATGATAAAGATTGAAAGTCGTACTAAATAGGTAAAATATGATAAAGATTGAAAGTCGTACTAAACAGGTAAAATATGATAAAGATTGAAAGTTGTACTAAACGGGTAAAATATGATAAAGATTGAAAGTTGTACTAAACAGGTAAAATATGATAAAGATTGAAAGTCGTACTAAACAGGTAAAATATGATAAAGATTGAAAGTTGTACTAAACAGGTAAAATATGATAAAGATTGAAAGTCGTACTAAACAGGTAAAATATGATAAAGATTGAAAGTTGTACTAAACGGGTAAAATATGATAAAGATTGAAAGTTGTACTAAACAGGTAAAATATGATAAAGATTGAAAGTTGTACTAAACGGGTAAAATATGATAAAGATTGAAAGTTGTACTAAACAGGTAAAATATGATAAAGATTGAAAGTTATACTAAACAGGTAAAATTAAAGTTTAAACAAATAGAAGGAGAATAAAATAAATAGAAGTTGAACACTAGACAGCCACTCCTGGTTGAGCTCCAAATACATTTCATCTGTTTGAAAGATCTCCGAAAAAATTTTGGTAGCGTTCTGTGATGATACTGAGTCATAATGCTGCATAGTATTGAGTCATAATGCTGCATAGTATTGAGTCATAATGCTGCATAGTATTGAGTCATAATGCTGCATAGTATCGAGTCATAATGCTACATGATATTGAGTCATAAAGCTGCATGGTATTGAGTCATAATGCTGCAGTTACTTGGCAATTAACGCATTTTACAACAATCTGTTCTTCAGTTGTACAAAATATAAGTGTTCAGTTGCGGTCAAAGACACCCATATAGTTGTAAATTAGGACAGCTTTCTGCGGACATCAATATTTCAGATTGCTAATATAAATAGAAATAGTTCAACACCCAAAGGCTAGTGTCATTGTGAAAGTAGGTCATCCAAATGGTGCTTGAGTAAGTGCCAATGACCTCTAAAGCATCCTGAATCAAAAGTAAATAGTACGACTGCACCTGAAAAGTATGTAATGCAGATATCTTTGCACATCGTCCTTGAGTTTGTTCAGCACTGATTTGTCATGATTACCTCTGAATGCCTCGATGGCCAGTTCGAGTTTCATGAGCAACTCTGAGCACTCATTCAATATGCCTGCCAGATCCTCACACCTATTGGCAAAAGTAATCTGTGTAAATCGAAAATCTACGATCCAATATACGATGAGTTTTAATGATTTGATTTAAATATATGTGATGCATTCAAGCCAGTTGAGTGCAAATATTTATTGCTTCAATGACTCTTGGAAATTCTAATATCTAAACTAACTAATAATTAACTAATAAGTAACTTATAGCTAACTAATAAGTAACTACTAATTAACTAATAACTAACTAATAACTAACTAATAACTAACTATTAACTAATAACTAACTACTAACTAACTAATAACTAACCAGACCTCATCATTCCAAATAACCAATCAGAAATATTTTAATATAGCTAGAGAGGCTAAATTGCAATTGAAACTCATTAGCAAGTGAGCCAAGGTGTTCCAAGTTAGTGGTGTTAACACATACTTGTTTATGTTGAAGAGATATTAATAACTGCTTTTTGCCAATGCTTTGATGAGAATATTGACTGGGCATCATGGAACCTACATGTTGGGGGATTCTTTTGCAACTATTTTTGCATACAGAGAATCTTTACTGAAAATTTTAACTGGTTTTCTTGTAATACGTATTTGTATCTTTATTTATTTCGTTTAATTGTCAGTTTTATTATTTTTCAACAAAATATTAAAATTGCGCTGTTTCTGATTTGTAATTTATGATACATGGTTTGTGTTATAAATTTACTCAAACATTTAGTACTAATGGTTGGAGGTAGGCCTTTGCTGTATGTTACTATTACTATAGGTAGGTCTTTGATATATGTTACTATTACTTCTAAGTTGCTTACCTCGATAAAACCTGGTGAACATACTGAGACATGTTACAAAATATATTCATTCTTTTGTCATCACAACTTTCTGCTTAGTTTATGAATTGATGAGAAAACAAAAAGCAATGCATATTAATTTAGCGCTACTAAATATGGAGTGGACTTGAAAAACCTTTCGTAGTTGTGATGGAATTTTTTTAATAAATTTGCAGCTGTTAATGCTTGTAGTAGTTTGTTTTAGCTATTCAATACTAATCCTTTCTCTGTTTGTATCTTAGTGAGATCTATTAAATATGTTTAGACATGTCATAAGGACTCTTGTTTTTCTCTCTGTAGTCACATGATATGAGCTCTGTGATTAGTCTGAGTACGTATGATATAGTGACAACAAATGATATATACACAACATATGATATATACACAACATATGATATATACACAACATATGATATATACACAACATATGGTATATACACAACATATGATATATACACAACATATGATATATACACAACATATGATATATACACAACATATGATATATATAACATACGATATATACACAACATATGATATATACACAACATATGATATATACACAACATATGATATATACACAACATATGATATATATACAACATATGATATAGACACAACATATGATATATACACAACATATGATATATACACAACAAATGATTTATACACAACATATAATATAAACACAACATATGATATAGATACAACGTATGATATATACACAACGTATGATATATACACAACGTATGATATAAACACAACATATGATATATACACAACGTATGATATATACACAACGTATGAAATATACACAACATATGATATATACACAACATATGATATATACAACATATGATATATACACAACATATGATATTTAAACAACATATGATATATACACAACATATGATATATACACAACATATGGTATATACACAACATATGATATAGACACAACATATAAAGTACATGTAGATACAACATGTGATATAGATACAACATGTGATATAGATACAACATATGATATAGATACAACATATAAAGTACATGTAGATACAACATGTGATATAGATACAACATATGATATAGATACAACATATAAAGTACATGTAGATACAACATGTGATATAGATACAACATATGATATAGACACAACATATAAAGTACATGTAGATACAACATGTGATATAGATATAACATGTGATATATATATACAACATATGATATAGATACAACATATGACATAGATATATCATATGAATTAGATATGTCATATGATATAAATTATTAGATAGACACATGGGAATGTATAGAGATCAAGCGGCAATAGACTTAAAGCAGAACTCAGTTTAGTGGAGGCGCTAGCACAATGAATAAAGTCAAATATAATTAAATTAACCATATATGCATGTAATAATAATACTAATAATAACAATTAACAATGACATAACAATTATTACTATAAATTAATTTTAAAGAATATTTGTCTATTTTTGTCTCTTTTAGTTTGTACCTGAAAGATGTTAATAATTCATAGGGGTGCCTATTCGGGTCTCACCAAGTAGTCCGTGTAACCATTGCAACCAACATGCACTGAACACAGTTGTGCAAGCGTTGCTTCTCAATGTTGACTTATATGTCTATTAAAAGAGGTTTACTTGTTGTAATTATTCAGATATTTCATTGATATTATATATATTGTATTGATATATTATATATTGATACTGTGCGGGTTCATGGAACCCACAACAATTGCTAAACAGTATTCAAATATAAAGTGAGAGTATTTGCTGTAGAACTCAGCTATATCGGTAATTGTTTTAAACCATATTTTGGTTTTACAGTATTCCATAACATAGCGCGAGTAAGCGATAGCTACAATTAAGTTACTGGTTCGGTGGAAAAATTTTTTTACATGTTACATAAATGAGAATTGAATTTAAATTTATAGTTGACAGGAAAATATGAAGAGATCTTTACTTTTTTGTGCACCCTTGTATAGTGACATCTGAACTATTTCCTATTAGGCAGTAACACTGATGCGGACAGCACCTATTGAAAAAATCACAAGTCAAGGGAGACAATTTCAAATTTAGGTTTGGCTCTGATCAACCGGTCAAGAGGTGTTCTGTGATAAAATCTGTAAAATCTTTTTGTTTTATAGTATTTTCAGAAACCCACGAACTTGCCAGAGATGTAAACTTTGATTGCCAAGTATGAGTACTACAAAGGGAAGTGATTAAATTTTAATTTTTGACTGCTAATAGGGCAACTGTGTTGTGTGTTGCATATAGCAATGTAAACTGAGTTACTGGCAAGAATGTTTCCGATGAAAAGTTGTGTAATTTACTTTATTGATACTGCACCTAGTTTTCAACAGCCTGCTTGCACATGCCATGTACATGTATATAGCGTTTACAGAGTAAGGCCAGGCCCATCGAGGCAAGGAAAGGCGGCTGACAAACATTAGAAGGAAAATCATTTGCGACAATAATGAGATGTAAAAAGTTTGTAAAAAGTTTGTATACACCGAAGTGATGACAAACCAATAACCACAAAATCAGCTAGCTCTATTGACTCTATCGACTATAATAGGCGTCAGATATGGCACAGCATTGTTTCTGATATTAACTCGTTGCTGAGCAAGTAGAAATAAGCCATATATGATGATACTGACTCCGTGATGCTAGCTCTCTGCGCTATACAGTCATACCTTGACATGCAAGTGTCCCAAGTCCCAACATATGAAAAATTTGAAACATGAGGAAAATTCTATGAAAAGCAGATTCTTTCTCGATGAGGTCGCTAGAGGGTCGAGGATATGAGAGGTCGGTTACGAGAACAGCAAAGGGCAAGCCGAAAGAAGCCAACATAAAAATTAAAATAAAGACAAAATTAGGATTAGATTTAGTGTAAGATTAAACTGTAGATGTGTGCTTGGTAAGCTAAGTTTATTTAAGTTAAGTTTAAAATTTATATTATGTTATGGAGCATCACAAAAGTCTAGCGTATCAAATGTGTTGCTGTCAAGGCTCTTTCATACCGCCATTATCTGCTACTACGTTTGTCTAGAAGTAAATAACTCCATGTAGTTCTGTACATATGTTACATTTTATTTCAGATCATAACCACTAAATTTGTTACGTTGTGAGCAAAGGTGGTGAACAAGACCAAGTGAAAACACATTTTTCCATTGTATTATCTTGTTTTTATGTAGTTTTTTTAGTGTGTGGAAACAGATTAATTTGTATTTAGTCATATTATACAGGAAAATTTGATTTAAGATACGAAATAATCGATATATGAGCTTAGTCCGGGAATGCATTAAACCTGTATGTCGAGAGTTGACAATACACAGAATGAATAATCTCTTATAAGCAATCTTGCTTATCCTGCAACATCAATAAAATAACGGTTTATATATTATACTAGCAAAATGCCAGGCATTGCACGGGTATTACAAATCAGCTTATAAACAGAAAGAGGTAATGTAGTTGCCTGCCACTTGGTATTAGCCTGGCACATTGCCAATGGCTAATTTCAGTAAGTTTACTAATAAGAGCTGTGAGAGCAAACATAGAATTACGTTGCTCCGTAACAAAGAACAGTGGCGTATTTTCTCCCACAGCGATATATGTCGCCCAATGAATCCATCATCTCGCATAGCTCAATGATTTAGCGTATTGTCTTGGGAATGGAAGGTTCTGAGATCTCATTTTATTCTCTACGGATTCTTTATTCCAAGATTTTAATAGCTATAGCTGGACACACAGAATCACACGCAAACTTTGAGATTTATATATATAGGTTAGGCAAACCATTAAGGCTATATTAAGGTTCATGCACAAATATATAAACTAGCACAAATATATAGATTATTTTGCTACTATTAGTAGACTAGTAATAGTAGAATAATTGCTTAATGAATTTGAGTAACTTAAGCTAGTAACTTAAACTAATCTAAATCTTTACTATAATAAGAGCCGCGCCCGTCCGTCTGTCTGAAGCCAGCTTGTGCTTATAAATGTGCTTATAATCGTTACATTATGCGTCATGATCTCTCATTCAACCATAATCTTCAAGCGTGTTAGTAGTAACCAATAGCAATTTTGCATGCACTTCAAGCATGCGTAGTTCAACTGATGTAATAATTATGTCTACAATTATTCATTTGTGCGACTCGTTAGACACATAGTGTAATGGATAGTATGCCTATCTGCAAAACTAGAGACTCCAAGTTCAAATTCAGTGCGAAGCGGATTTTTCATTCCTAAAACTTTATTGCCCCAACAGGACAGACAGATGACAAACTTTATTGCCCCAACAGGACAGACAGATGACAAACTTTATTGCCCCAACAGGACAGACAGATGACAAACTTTATTGCCCCAACAGGACAGACAGATGACAAACTTTATTGCCCCAACAGGACAGACAGATGACAAACTTTATTGCCCCAACAGGACAGACAGATGACAAACTTTATTGCCCCAACAGGACAGACAGATGACAAACTTTATTGCCCCAACAGGACAGACAGATGACAAACTTTATTGCCCCAACAGGACAGACAGATGACAAACTTTATTGCCCCAACAGGACAGACAGATGACAAACTTTATTGCCCCAACAGGACAGACAGATGACAAACTTTATTGCCCCAACAGGACAGACAGATGACAAACTTTATTGCCCCAACAGGACAGACAGATGACAAACTTTATTGCCCCAACAGGACAGACAGATGACAAACTTTAGTGCCCCAACAGGACAGACAGATGACAGACTTTATTGCCCCAACAGGACAGACAGATGACAAACGACAAACACTGAGATTTATATATATAGATACATGTAGATGCGAAATATTAAAAAATGACACACCACAGCATTCAATATAATCATATGGCACCGATGACTCTATCTAAGGAGGAATTAAAGAGAGACAGCATATAAAACTGTGGCAAGTACTACTGATGACTCTATCTAAGGAGGAATTAAAGAGAGACAGCATATAAAACTGTGGCAAGTACTACTGATGACTCTATCTAAGGAGGAATTAAAGAGAGACAGCATATAAAACTGTGGCAAGTACTACTGATGACTCTATCTAAGGAGGAATTAAAGAGAAGCAGCATATAAAACTGTGGCAAGTACTACTGATGACTCTATCTAAGGAGGAATTAAAGAGAGGCAGCATATAAAACTGTTGCAAGTACTACTGATGACTCTATCTAAGGAGGAATTAAAGAGAGACAGCATATAAAACTGCGGCAAGTACTGCGAACGAACATAATAATGACAGTACTAAGTTTTATGACATAACAAGAGCATAAAAACTAAGAGCTACGTAACTTGGGCTAGCCTCAGTAAACTATGGATAGAGTGAACTATGGCTATAATAGTGCACTGTGATTTTAGTCAGCCATGGCTATAGTGAACAATGATTGTGGCAAACTCTGGGTATAGTGAATCAAAGCTATAATGAACTATGACTATAGTAAACAATGTCGAGGATGTATGGTTCAATGTAAGCAGTCTTATATCTATTGTAAGTAACCACAATTTCTGTAACTTATTGAGGATGTTTGGTTCAATACAAGCAATCTTATATCTGTAGTAAGTACCCACCATTTCTGTATCTTGTTGAGGATGTTTGGTTCAATACAATCAGTTTTATATCTGTAATAAGTACCCATCATTTCTATAACTTGTTGAGGATATTTGGTTCAATACAAGCAGTTTTATATCTGTAGTAAGTACCCACCAGTTCTGTATCCTGTTGAGGATGTTTGGTTCAATATAAGCAGTCTTATAAGCTGATCGGCGTTGCATGTCCTTCCAGATATGCAACTCTTCTACTAATATTCTCTGAGATGTCATTGAGAATTGCAGCAAAATGTGATTAACTTTGTCCAATATCATCTAAAAATAAAAATGGTATCATATACCAATATAAAATAATGCTACAGTAAGTACAAATAAAAATATGCCATAAGCCATGAAATGATTATACCTCATATCATTCTTATATTTGCACTATATATTAAGAAACCGTATATACATATATTGCTCTGGAAAAAAACCTTTGCTAATATAGACCGAGTGTGTAACGGGTAAGACTTGAGGCTATAGTGTCTGAGTGGCTTTAAAAAAGGATGGTGAGGTTGTCTACAGGCAAATGCTTCACAAACCGATCGGATTAAAGATAGCTGATGTCATGAGTGTATATGTGTTATTAGTAGTTAAGTATAGGTAGTCTATCGAAGATCTGTTATTAGTAGATAAGTATAGGTAGTCTATCGAAGGTCTGTTATAAATAGATAAGTATAGGTAGTTTAACGAAGGTCTGTTATTAGTAGATAAGTATAGGTAGTCTATCAAAGGTCTGTTATTAGTAGATAAGTATAGGTAGTCTATCAAAGGTCTGTTATTAGTAGATAAGTATAGGTAGTCTATTGAAGGTCTGTTGTTAGTGGATAAGTATAGGTAGTCTATCGAAGGTCTGTTATTAGTAGATAAGTATAGGTAGTCTATTGAAGGTCTGTTATTTTCTACTTTCACTTCGCAGCAATTGCACTTGCTGAGAAGTCAAAGCAGCAAAATGGGAAAAGCTGTTTCCTTGTCAAAAATTAAAGCAAGAATTTTCTTGGCAGCATCATCATATTTGTTAAATTTGCTGCAAGCATGAGAGAAGCTTTAGTGATGTACGAGAGAATCTATCCATGTGGCAGACCAAGCTGTGTAGCTGATAGATCAATTAATATAGAAGTCCATCAAAAGGCAGCTATCCTTTCCTCTTCAACCGAAAGCCCTCTTTTTTTTACTTCCTTCTCTAGGTGATCTGTTAGAACTTGCACAGAATCTCACCTTTCGAGATAAAAGTAGGCAAATGACATTGTGCAGCAATGGAACTGTCTCCACAATTGCCATTTAACTTTCTCACCCTTGACTCTTTGGGGCCTTTGAAGGTTCTTTTCAGGGCTTTTTCAGGTCCAATGAGTCAAAACTAATCCAATTCATTAGTCAAATTCATAATAAATGATATTTTTAAAGAGCCAATACTATCAATTTCAAAAATTGTGTTGAAAGTTTTGCATAATTTAATTCGTGTTAAAACTTAATAAGATAATCTTTTAGAATAGTGAAAATTTTAGTGATGTTAAAAGTTAAAACATATTGAGAGATATTAAAGGCTCGTTAATCATCCTAACACAACCCGACCGTCAACTGTATAAGCCAATGGTTACCGCTGATCACCTATAGGTTGTTACATCTACAATTGTTTATAATCACCTATAGGTGGTTACATCTACAATTGTTTATAATCACCTATAGGTGGTTACATCTACAACTGTCTATAATCACCTATAGGTGGTTACATCTACAACTGTCTATAATCACCTATAGGTGGTTACATCTACAACTGTCTATAATCACCTATAGGTGGTTACATCTACAACTGTCTATAATCACTTATAGGTGGTTACATCCCAACCAATTTTAAACATGCCAACCTGAAACTATTTGTAATCTGATAAAGCTAACAAGTTTAGGTTAGTTTAGTCTTTTTTTTTCACGGCTCGTACTAGCAGCCTATTCCCGTCGCCTACTCTTACACCCGCAAACACCTGTGGTTTTACTGCCCATGAACAGTGTTTGCGCGTATGCACGGGTTGGGTGTAAAAAGCGGAAAACAGGCAATAAGTTTGCGGCATAGTACGACATCTATTTTTCGTAGCCATATAGTAATCAATGATGCAGTTAAATGAGTAAAAGACGGACATAGACCTCATAAACATAGACACCACAGATCTAAACATTAAAAACAGGCATCACAAATATAGATTTCACAGACATAGACACAAAAAGCATAGATATTACTGACATCAAAATCACAGTTGTTTGTAAAAAATGAACTGTTGCAAAAAGCCTAAAAAATTATACAAACAGAAACAACATAACACAAAGCAGAGTTGATAACAGCACATACGAATATTAAAAGAGAAATGCTTTGATTTAGTACTCATTTTGCCAAAAGAATGAACAAGAAGGCAAAATCTTTCGTGCATGTGAGACCTTCGCATCACAAAACTTAGTCTTATATTTGAGATTGTTTCACGAAACAATGAGAAAATAGAAGTACTGTAACAGATTGATTCACCTTGTGAACTAGTTATCGTACTTAAGTTTATCTAATGGTAAATTAAAGCAATTCCCTGGTTGCTTATTTTACTGCGTTAAAGTTAGCTACAGCCTCTTCCACACAACCTACTACTAAATTAGCATGCCATCTCCCCGTTACATTTGGAAACAAAATAACTTTTTCTGAGCAATAAACGAGGCTACATAATGACATGAAAGTGATCAGAGTTGAGGGAAGGCAGCCGCCAGAAAAAGATGACAGGGTAACAACCAGTGATGTAGTGCTAACCCTTTTTTAACCATAACTGTAAAGTTGAAATAAGTGGATGTAGGCGATCAAGAGTCGCAACACGACTCCACCGCCATGTAGTGGCGGTTGAAACAGCTGGGAGCCTGGGGGCGCTGTAAGCCCCCAGTGGGTCCGGGGCGAAGCCCTGGCCGCCAAAGCTTACAGGGCTTTAAAATCATGTTATGATTTGAGAAATGAGCACATCTGTTACACAGTAGTAATGAATAAGTTGTAGACAACCAATTAGGATCACAATCTTGTCATGTTACATGAACATTACATCACTGTATTGTACTGCATGCTGCTTTTATATTGAATAGCCATTGAATATCGATTATAATGACATTAGTGTACTTGAATCAATGAAATAGAGCTATAATATACCTTGAGAATTGGCGAAGTCGAAATTTTTTTAACTCTAACTATAGTTATACATAAAAAACACACAAATTTTCCAACCATAACTTAGTTAGGAAGAGTTAGGATAGCACTGCATCACTGGTAACAACCTGCTCTAGTCTTTCTCAGAACTGGGAGAGAGATATGTCACCCATATGACTTTTGGGAAATTCCTACCACATGTTACTACCAGTGTCAGCCAGACAAGGCTGCACTTACCACTGCCCATAGTTACGTGATCAGGTGGAGACAGGACTCTGGGGCTATTGCAGGCCTTGCATAAGAAAACGGAACCTACTTATGATTGTAAATAAAGCAATCTAGAACTAACTAATGGTGGTGAGAATTGAAACAAAAAAATTAAAAACCTTTTGTAGCTTATAACATTGTGACATCAGGCCCTTTAGAGTGTAGCTTATAACATTATGACGTCAGGCCCTTTAGCGTGTATCTTATAACATTGTGACATCAGGCCCTTGAGCGTGTAGCTTATAACATTGTGACATCAGGCCCTTGAGCGTGTAGCTTATAACATTGTGACATCAGGCCCTTTAGCGTGTAGCTTATAACATTGTGACATCAGGCCCTTTAGAGTGTAGCTTATAACATTGTGACGTCAGGCCCTTTAGCGTGTATCTTATAACATTGTGACATCAGGCCCTTGAGCGTGTAGCTTATAACATTGTGACGTCAGGCCCTTGAGCGTGTAGCTTATAACATTGTGACGTCAGGCCCTCGAGCGTGTAGCTTATAACATTGTGACGTCAGGCCCTTTAGCGTGTAGCTTATAACATTGTGACGTCAGGCCCTTGAGCGTGTAGCTTATAACATTGTGACGTCAGGCCCTCGAGCGTGTAGCTTATAACATTGTGACGTCAGGCCCTTGAGCGTGTAGCTTATAACATTGTGACGTCAGGCCCTTGAGCGTGTAGCTTATAACATTGTGACGTCAGGCCCTTGAGCGTGTAGCTTATAACATTGTGATGTCAGGCCCTTCAGCATGTATTTTACAACATTGTGATGCCAGGCCCTTCAGCATGTATCTTATAACATTATGACATCAGGCCCTTTAGCGTGTAGTTTATAACATTGTAATGTCAGGCGCTTCAGCATGTATTTTACAACATTGTGATGTCAGGCCCTCGAGCGTGTAGCTTATAACATTGTGACGTCAGGCCCTTTAGCGTGTAGCTTATAACATTGTGACGTCAGGCCCTTGAGCGTGTAGCTTATAACATTGTGACGTCAGGCCCTCGAGCGTGTAGCTTATAACATTGTGACGTCAGGCCCTTGAGCGTGTAGCTTATAACATTGTGACGTCAGGCCCTCGAGCGTGTAGCTTATAACATTGTGACGTCAGGCCCTTGAGCGTGTAGCTTATAACATTGTGATGTCAGGCCCTTCAGCATGTATTTTACAACATTGTGATGCCAGGCCCTTCAGCATGTATCTTATAACATTATGACATCAGGCCCTTTAGCGTGTAGTTTATAACATTGTAATGTCAGGCGCTTCAGCATGTATTTTACAACATTGTGATGTCAGGCCCTTCAGCGTGTAGCTTATAAAATTGTGATGTCAGGCCCTAGTACATGTCAGGCATACATGTATATACATGTATGTGCATGTATATACATGTGTATACATGTATATACATGTATACACATGTATATACATGTATATACATGTATGTACATGTATATATATGTACATACATGTACATACATGTACATACATGTGTATACATGTGTATACATGTATATACATGTATATACATGTATATACATGTATATACATGTGTATACATGTATATACATGTATACACATGTATACACATGTATATACATGTATATACATGTATATACATGTATATACATGTACATACATGTATACTTACAGTGTATATGCATTGATACTTTCAGTGTATATGCCTGTATAACTACAGCGTATATACCTGTATATTTATAGTGTATATAAATATATACATGTACTTAAAACGTGTGTACATGTATTCTTACAGTACAAATACATGTATACTTACAGTATATATACCTGTATACTTACAATGCATGTTTATCTGTGTGTAAAAATTTACCATTGAGCTATTGACACAGAGTTCCGAGCTTCTGGAGACAACTCGAGGCAAGTAATATACGCATTCAAGTAGCAAGCTAATTTATAGTAAGAAGTAAAACTTTCTGAAAATTTATTTTTGTACAGAAATTTCAATTTATGGTATGAAAACATACATTTTATTTATACTATAAAGATATATTTTATTGCTAGTGTTTGCAAATTGATTATGATTTTATTTAAAATCAGCGATTTATTTTATTTGTTGCCATAAAATAATGAATTTAGATATTTCAATGTCAACAATGCTCTACACCTGAGAGTACATGATGGCCTAATGAATGTTTATAGATTTTCAAACTTCTAAATTATAACACGTACTCACATTTCTAGAGCCAACAAGTTTGGCAGTTTTTTCCCTCAAGTCTTTGTCCAGCCTGTCAATCTCAAGTCGGACCTGATTGGCTCTCTGTAAAGCATGCGAGCACACAATTATGCCAATATTTCACTATGCTAATCATACCATATCAAGTTATTCCTCGTTACGTAGGTCCATCAATATAATCACACTATTGGCAATGTTTTAGCCACAGCCGTGAATCAACATCTCATATAAAACCACCAAAATAAATTACTTGCTAGTTATGCAAGCGCTAAGGTCACAGAAACTTCTTGTGAGGTCTCTCGTAGATGCTAACAAGGAGGTGGTGAAAGGAAGTACTCTCGAGTTTAAGCAAAAAGCTAAAAAACTCGCAACCAGCAATAAACCACAATTACGTTATCTGAGGAACATTGTAAATTACAAAGGAATGTTTGTGTGGAAGCGATAAAAAGCTAATTTTTTTTCAAAACACATTGATTAAAGATCAATAAATACTTGCAGTATTTGATTATATAACTTATTATATAGAGTTATGGTAAGGCAGGGCAGGTACGGGAGGGAAGGGGAGGGAAGGGGAGGGAAGAGGAGAGAAGGGGAGGGAAGGAGAGTGAGAGGCAGGCCAGGAGCAAGACTTGTCAGTCCGTGTGAACCTATTTAACCAAAGAATAAAATACACTATCATGTATTTTCATGTATTTTATGACTCTTGGTCAACGGATACTATCCGTTGGATAGTGAGAGGCTTCTCAGTATTCTCTAATCAGAATGTATAAGTTTGTTTGCTAAGAAATCAATAAGGACAGCAGTCCTTGCTGACTTTAGAAAATAATATGAAATCTAACTCATAACCAGATACTTGGGTTAAAAATAAATTTTTAACAGTGAGAATTTGAGTTTTGAATTTAAATTTTTAATAACGAAGGACTATGAACCAAGGCTATTCCCGAATGTTTTCGACTATTTCCAATGAGAACAATGCAATGATGCTCGGTAGATCCTTTAAAGTGATATATAGCAAGCGCAACTGTATTTCAATAACAGTTTTCATATTAATAAAGGAGAATTGTGGAATGGGACCATTTCATAAGTTATAAGAAACACATGTACGAGGGTCAGTCAATAAGTAGTGGGAATTTGGTCATAACTTTTGTTCTATTTTATTTAGCAATTTGATATTTTCTAGACTTTTATAAATGGGAGTTCTCATCACTTACCTAAAAATTCATCATTTTAGTGATTCAACTGTTTGATATTATTTATATTCAAAATGGCCGCCAAGCTGCAAACATGCTCACCCATAGAGCAAAGAGCTGTTATAAGATTTTTGAGAGCTGAAGGTGTGAAAACAAGAGTCATACACAAAAAAATGAAACAACAATATGGGGAAAGCTGTACGTCACAAACAAGCTGCTATTGGTTGGTTGGTGAATTCAAGAATGGGGGAGAAGACAACCTCTCCTGCAAAGAAGAAGTTCAAGTCCAGATCTAGTACCAAGCAATTTTCATCTTTTTGGACCATTAAAGAACCACATGAGAGGCAAGCACTTCATTACTGATGCAGCCGTCATGGAAGCTGTGCGCGAATGGTTTAGAACCCAGCGGCCAGAATTTTATTCTGCAGGAATTGAGAAACTTTCAGAAAGGTGGAACAAGTGCATAGAAAAAAAGGGGATTATGTTGAAAAGTGAACAAAAAATTGTAGCTATATCTTATTATAATAAAATGTTATGACAAAATTCCCACTACTTATTGACTGACCCTCGTAACAAGGAAAGATGAAATACATGTAACAAGGACAGATGAAATACATGTAACAAGGACAGATGAATTACATGTAACAAGGACAGATGAATTACATGTAACAAGGACAGATGAAATACATGTAACAAGGACAGATGAAATACATGTAACAAAGACAGATGAAATACATGTAACAAGGACAGATGAATTACATGTAACAAGGACAGATGAATTACATGTAACAAGGACAGATGAATTACATGTAACAAGGACAGATGAATTACATGTAACAAGGACAGACGAAATACATGTAACAAGGACAGATGAAATACATGTAACAAGGACAGATGAAATACATGTAACAAAGACGGATGAAATACATGTAACAAGGACAGATGAATTACATGTAACAAGGACAGATGAATTACATGTAACAAGGACAGATGAATTACATGTAACAAGGACAGATGAATTACATGTAACAAGGACAGATGAAATACATGTAACAAGGACAGATGAAATACATGTAACAAGGACAGATGAATTACATGTAACAAGGACAGATGAATTACATGTAACAAGGACAGATGAAATACATGTAACAAGGACAGATGAAATACATGTAACAAAGACAGATGAAATACATGTAACAAGGACAGATGAATTACATGTAACAAGGACAGATGAATTACACGTAACAAGGACAGATGAATTACATGTAACAAGGACGGATGAAATACATGTAACAAGGACAGATGAATTACATGTAACAAGGACAGATAAATTACATGTAACAAGGACAGATGAATTACATGTAACAAGGACAGATGAATTACATGTAACAAGGACAGATGAATTACATGTAACAAGGACAGATGAAATACATGTAACAAGGACAGATGAATTACATGTAACAAGGACAGATGAAATACATGTAACAAGGACAGATGAATTACATGTAACAAGGACAGATGAAATACATGTAACAAGGACAGATGAATTACATGTAACAAGGACAGATGAATTACATGTAACAAGGACAGATGAAATACATGTAACAAGGACAGATGAAATACATGTAACAAGGACAGATGAAATACATGTAACAAAGACAGATGAAATACATGTAACAAGGACAGATGAATTACATGTAACAAGGACAGATGAATTACACGTAACAAGGACAGATGAATTACATGTAACAAGGACGGATGAAATACATGTAACAAGGACAGATGAATTACATGTAACAAGGACAGATGAATTACATGTAACAAGGACAGATGAAATACATGTAACAAGGACAGATGAAATACATGTAACAAAGACAGATGAAATACATGTAACAAGGACAGATGAATTACATGTAACAAGGACAGATGAATTACATGTAACAAGGACGGATGAAATACATGTAACAAGGACAGATGAATTACATGTAACAAGGACAGATGAAATACATGTAACAAGGACAGATGAATTACATGTAACAAGGACAGATGAAATACATGTAACAAGGACAGATGAATTACATGTAACAAGGACAGATGAATTACATGTAACAAGGACAGATGAAATACATGTAACAAGGACAGATGAAATACATGTAACAAAGACAGATGAAATACATGTAACAAGGACAGATGAATTACATGTAACAAGGACAGATGAATTACATGTAACAAGGACGGATGAAATACATGTAACAAGAACAGATGAATTACATGTAACAAGGACAGATGAATTACATGTAACAAGGACGGATGAAATACATGTAACAAGGACAGATGAATTACATGTAACAAGGACAGATGAAATACATGTAACAAGGACAGATGAATTACATGTAACAAGGACAGATGAAATACATGTAACAAAGACAGATGAAATACATGTAACAAGGACAGATGAATTACATGTAACAAGGACAGATGAATTACATGTAACAAGGACAGATGAATTACATGTAACAAGGACAGATGAATTACATGTAACAAGGACAGATGAATTACATGTAACAAGGACAGATGAAATACATGTAACAAGGACAGATGAAATACATGTAACAAAGACAGATGAAATACATGTAACAAGGACAGATGAATTACATGTAACAAGGACAGATGAATTACATGTAACAAGGACGGATGAAATACATGTAACAAGAACAGATGAATTACATGTAACAAGGACAGATGAATTACATGTAACAAGGACGGATGAAATACATGTAACAAGGACAGATGAATTACATGTAACAAGGACAGATGAAATACATGTAACAAGGACAGATGAATTACATGTAACAAGGACAGATGAAATACATGTAACAAGGACAGATGAATTACATGTAACAAGGACAGATGAATTACATGTAACAAGGACAGATGAATTACATGTAACAAGGATAGATGAATTACATGTAACAAGGACAGATGAATTACATGTAACAAGGACAGATGAAATACATGTAACAAGGACAGATGAATTACATGTAACAAGGACAGATGAAATACATGTAACAAGGACAGATGAATTACATGTAACAAGGACAGATGAATTACATGTAACAAGGACGGATGAAATACATGTAACAAGGACAGATGAATTACATGTAACAAGGATAGATGAATTACATGTAACAAGGACAGATGAATTACATGTAACAAGGACGGATGAAATACATGTAACAAGGACAGATGAATTACATGTAACAAGGACAGATAAATTACATGTAACAAGGACAGATGAATTACATGTAACAAGGACAGATGAATTACATGTAACAAGGACAGATGAATTACATGTAACAAGGACAGATGAAATACATGTAACAAGGACAGATGAATTACATGTAACAAGGACAGATGAAATACATGTAACAAGGACAGATGAATTACATGTAACAAGGACAGATGAATTACATGTAACAAGGACAGATGAATTACATGTAACAAGGACGGATGAAATACATGTAACAAGGACAGATGAATTACACGTAACAGGGACCGTAGCGCTAGTAGCAATTACTTTTAAACATAAATAAGATTTTTGGGCTTCGCGATTGTAAAACTATCACAACAGTATGAGACAGCCTTGAGCTGCGTATGAAATACGCACTGAACAATAATGCCTACATGCGACCTACAGCTGTTAAAATTTTGTTATTGAAAGAAATATTATTTAATGTACTTGTATAGTGAACAGTGGCTCCCGTTATATATTCTGCATTGTGTACATTGTACAGTATCTTATACAGCATAGTGTAAAGTGAAGTGTCTGGTAAAGTGTACTTCATCTTATACAGTGTAATGTACAGTATCCTATACAATGTATTGTACAGTGTTTTGACACTATAGTGTACAGTATATCATACAGTGTAGTGTACAGTATATCATACAGTGTAGTGTACAGTATATCATACAGTGTAGTGTACAGTATATCATACAGTGTAGTGTACAGTATATCATACAGTGGAGTGTACAGTATATCATAAAGTGTAGTGTACAGTATATTGTACAGTGTAGTGTACAGTTTATCATACAGTGTAGCGTACAGTATATCATACAGTGTAGTGTACAGTATATTGTACAGTATAGGGTACAGTGTATCATACAGTGTATTGTACAGTATATCATACAGTATAGTGTACAGTAAACGATACAAAATAGTGCACAGTATATTTAACAGTTTAGTGTACAATACAGTGCACACCACGCACCACAGTGCGCAGCAGGCAAACCTAAACATACTTATTTAAGTTTTTTTCTGGCAGACCTGAGGTTTGATAAAAATAAAAACCAAGGTGCAGAATGCGTGTAAACACTGTCTCCAAATGTCTATAAAATCGTCTATTCAATTATAGGCAACTCCAAACTTTGGCCTCAAACTTGAAGCAACAGTTTCTGCTAAGATAATGAGTAATATAAACTCACAATTTGGTCATTTCCTGTTTCATAGTATTTGAGGTTATTTTTGTGAGCAACGCTCTCTTGAAACTTGTGGATAACATAGTCTTGAAGGTCGTTATGCGCATGGACATCTCTAGATACATCCTGTAATATGTTTATCAGTTCTTCACCGAGCTCAGCAATCACTCATCTTGTTATATAATGTCAAGGAATTAATCATTTCATCGCAGTTTGTTTGATGACAACTTATGATCGTATTGCACCGGGTAAATGTCCTAAATTTAATTATATTACATCATTAATCTAACATAAAATGACTCGATGAGAAATCTTTTGCGGATAAAAGATATGATGGCAAGGGATGTGTGAATATTCATTAGCAACTGTGAAAACAAGCCCAATAGGTTATGGCAGCTTTAAATTAGAGTTTGATACACGCTGTTTTCTGTTTGAAAGCACCAAATATGTTCTTGCTAATGGCTCATAAACATCAAATAGCCAATTACTCGCAGTCGTATTATAAAGACATTGCCCATGAACTTGGACTACTCACTTGGCACCAGTTATTGAAACACACAAAACATTTGCGTGGTTTATTTTATTCGTAACTTTTCTCTAGACTTTGTGCAATTTAAATGTTTTGGGGTTTACCTAGCTATTTCAAAAGGTGTGGTAAGATTACCTCCCATAACAGAAAACTGCAGATACGGTTGCGAAAATTTATCATTAAAATTTCTGACATTGTCTGGGTTGATAGTTCATTCTTTGAGAAAAAGCTTTGAAGTTTTTCATAGCACAAAGAAATTCACTTGAAGCAATCATAGAATTTTTGTTGAAATTCACTGATTTTGCCACTTGCACGTGGGGTGATTTGAACATCCATATAAATGTAATGAGTATAGCACATTGATGAGAATGAATGCCATTTCCATCTATCGCCTGCTAGGTGTAATAATGTTTCCCTCTCTACTACAATTGACTTTTATTGGCTGTTGTTGCTAGAATTACTGATATATATTATACAAATTGCTTTTGGTTTTTAATTTTGCCTACGGACTAGAATTTCTATTAAAATTTTATTACCATATATTGTTTGAGTCGTCTGAATTGCCAAAAAGCATGCTTGCAGATATAATCTGGGTGTTCTTTGAATATCAACTGAAGACAAAGGGCTATAAATAGCTTTTTCCATTTGTAATAACAAAGAATCCAAGATGGAACTTGATTTTTGCTAATAGTTTTATCAACCTCTAATATTGCATACTCGACTCGTACTCGACTCGTACTCGACTCGTACTCGACTCGTACTCGACTCGTACTCGACTCGTACTCGACTCGTACTCGACTCGTACTCGACTCGTACTCGACTCGTACTCGACTCGTACTCGACTCGTACTCGACTCGTACTCGACTCGTACTCGAGTACGAGTCAAAATCAAATAAACTAAAAAAATCTCAATGAAAAACTAGTAAATTAAAGAAATAAAATTTGCAACTGATTAGAGATTGAGTGTACTAACATTGAGTAGGTTGTGGATGTGACAAAGTTCTGTAGTAACTGTATCTTCCCTTTTAGAACTGATCATGTCTGTACTAGCTGATCCACTGTTCTAAGATAACAACATCAATATATCAATACATCAATAATCATGGAGCAGCTGATAACAATGTTATTACAATGATGTAAAACTTAGTGATGCATCAGAGAAGGACAAACTAGCATTTAGGAAAAAGGTTTTTTCTCGAGGTGTCAAAAAGATTATCTAAAGGGGTGAAGGAATAGAAATCGAGGAGACTCCCATCACTACAATAGAAAACCAAACTTTCTGTCAATCACCCAAAAGTCGACGTCATGTTAATCACACAAAAGTTAGCATCATGTTAATCATACAATAGTTAACATAATGTTAATGAAGAATTAGTTAACATCATGTTAATCAGGCAATTGTTACCATCATGTTATTCACATAAAATTTAGCATCCAAGCAAACAATTTTAGTATGACTGTAGAAACAGGGGCTAAGAAACCATCTATGCTTGTAATTATTGACCATCTGAAAAATGTCTAAAAAGAAGCCAAATAAAATTTGACGATATGTATATACAGCATATTGCTTATCTATACTGTGTGATGTCACAGGTATTATTGGATTAGTGGTTTGGGTTCTGTCTCTATTATAGAGATATCTGCTTAGTGAAACGATTTTAGCACTGTTGTGCCGATTGAATTGGAGTCTCTATGAAAACATTTTTCAAGCTAAGTTTCACTGAGTTGCTATCAATTTGAATGCACATGAAAGAGTTGTGTCATCAACACATGAGTCAGCCAGTTATTTGGATTGAAGAGTTGGATTGACTAGTGTATCCTCACTTTACAGAATCATGTCACTCTAGCTTTTTTGGAGAGACATTGCATGGGACAGATAGAGCCGAGTTATATAAGCGATACCGGGTTTATTTGGCAGAGTATGTCCAGTTCTTCAACATGTCCTTGACACTAACACCGCAATACTATTAATATTTGATCAGTCTTCACGCCACAATAATTGTATACATTTATTTGCCAGCACGCTATCTCTTAATCTCCAACACACCAACACCTAATCTCTAACACACTACCACCTAATCTCCAACACACTATCACCAAATGGAATATTGGTGATTGGTGATAACTTGCGTAGGTTAATCTAACTTTGTGAATGTCTAAAATTGACATAACTCTATGGATGCCTAGTATTTCAAAGCAGTTCATATTCTGAAGTTCCCCAAATCAAAGTAAAATTGCGCTTTGTTTTATGAAGATACCCGTGAAACCTCCACTTGTGTGCCTATATAACTATATATGACTATATAAGTGATTTTAAGATCTTAAAAAACTTCAAGATTGTTTGTTAGTGATTTTGGATTGTTTCATTTTTTGTTTTAAAAATCGGGCTCAGTTGTAATAACTTTTTATTAGAACTTTTTGTAGTATTATTTCTCTGCCACTATTGGCTGTTTAATATTAAGTTTGTTTTGCCAGCGGTAAAGGTAACCTGAAAGGTTATATATAAATGCTGATACAGGCCTATTTACATGGGAACCATTTTGCCTAATCAATGTAATCAATGTAATCAATGTAATCAATGTAATCAATGAGCCAAGAGAGCAACAGGTTAAAAATAAATAACTGGTTTCATCAATCTTGTCCAAAATATCTCCTAAGCTTTAATGGCCAAATTTACAACTTCACTACACCTGTGATAAACCAAAGAAATTGACATTTCATTCAGAAACTGTCTGTTCATTTTATGAATGATACATATTTGTAATGCATTTAGTATTTTCTGGTTTACCATGGGAGATCATCAATTGCCACAGATAACACATATAGGGGAGGAGTAGGATAGATGGTCACAGAGGATATATAGACCACCCCTTTTTGTAGGATTTGTATTTTTTGTGAATGTTTTCCACTGTCATAATCTTTTTAGCCAATCAACAAAGAGCCCACGGTTGCCATTTATAACATTTTTCAACATTCATACAAAGAGCTGCAGGTGAGGTGCCTTATGCTTGCAAACTTGGACTATTTCTAGTAAGTAAATGCTGGTTGGGTCTTTGTAATTATTAAAAAGATCTTATTTATTAAAAAGGATTTTAATTTTATATCAAATTTGAACATTAACTGAGTCAATCAATGCATTTTGACAAACATTTAAAACTGTTTAATCTCAAAAATTACCAAATTACTAATGCTTTGACTGAGGATACATAGGCCATGCCATGGTAGGATAGGTGAACCGAGCGGTCCAAGTATCCTACATGAAAGGAGATATATACTTGAAAGATTGGGAAGGTGGTCCATCTATCCTATTTTTTATTATTCCAGATAATCATGCCCCGATTTTACAAAAAGCGAACGACAGAGAAGCGGTACTCAGGAATATGATTATAAAAGCTGTCAAAGAAGTAGCATAGAATAAAAAACTATAAACTATAAACTCATCCTAGGGCAGCGGACTATGCATCCTCCGTACCGGCTCATGTATCCTCTTTAAAAGGATACATGAGCCACACTTTTAAAACTTATTTTTCATCAAATGTTTTGGTGCAGGAGTTTAATGCCATTATAGTATTGTACCAAATGCTTTACCTCATGGCGACATGGAATAAGAAGTTTTTTTGGCCTTTCCGACAGAATATATTCAGATAACAAATTATATTAGCACTTTTGGAGGCCCACGTATCCTACTCCTCCCCTAGTGCCACCTGATCAATAACTTGCCTTTTTTACCATGGAAAATCGTCAATTGCAACAGATAACATATATAGTGCCACCTGACCAATATTTTGCCTGATTTACCATGGGAGATCATCATTGCCACAGATAACACATATAGTGCCACCTGACCAATATTTTGCCTTTTTCACCATGGAAAATCGTCAATTGCGACAGATAGCACATATAGTGCCACCTGACCAATATTTTGCCTTTTAAAAGCCTTTAGATACAATTCAATCTCTCAATACAAAATAATATTTTAAGCTTAGCCTCAGTTTCTGAAAAACTGAGGTGAAAGGTTAGCCTCTCCCTTGTTTCAATGCTCTACAATCATTAACAAAAGTTTGAGACCACCTTGATTTACCTGGGTTATACAATGTAAGGGCTACCCATCTTCCCTATGCTGCTGAGAAGTGATGCTATGGTTTGCACTAAGTGAACTTTGCAACGTTGTGTCATGCTTTGTGGCTTGCATCATGCTTACATAATGTCACAAACAGCACATACAGGGCATTTTTGCAGTACAGCTCATTACCTTTTCTGCTTGCAAAATGGGCGCTAAAAGCTCGTTATCGCCATGTACAAGGGCACAAATAGTAGCTCATCATGGTGTTGGATACTCAGAGAGACAGGAAAACAGCCATCAAGTATTGCAGAACTTGTACAGGTTATAAAGAGTGTTTGGTGCACTGAGATCACCGCAGAATACTGCAGAAAGCTGATAGAAAGTATGCCGAAGCGACTTGAGGCGATAATCGCCAATAATGGTGGACACACCAAATACTGACAGTAAAGACTCAAAAGTATTGTGCTACGCTTTTAATGAACTTTAAAACTGCATTAGTAGAAGTGTTTCAGTATGTAACTATATTGTTTAATCACAAGTTTAAATAAAACCACATATACTGCTATAAAACCAATAATATGCATTGATTTACTGAGTGGTCTCAAACTTTTGTTAATAACTACTATATCAAATAGTTAGGCATAGTTCTAAGATAAAAATGGCTATAGCAAGAGGTTTCAACTTACAAATCCCACACTCATCTTCACCAGCTGGTGTTCTCTCTCAAGACAGCTGCCGACGAGCCTCGTAAAGTCTAGTGGAGTATCCGCGTAGTCGCGCTGCAGGTAAAGATACTAAACCTTATAGTATCTGCAGGTAAAGATACTAAACCTTATAGTATCTGCAGGTAAAGATACTAAACCTTATAGTATCTGCAGGTAAAGATACTAAAGCTTACGGCATAAGCAAACATTCTTCTGGCAAACTGCTGAAAAGGAGCAATTCTTGAGATGTTAATTTGCATTTTCACCTGGTAATTTATTGGTGGACTCGACACGAAACATTAGTTTTGGTGATTGATGGCTCAGGCAGTTCTCCAAATCACTCCTCAGATGTTGATAGTGTTGCGTGTTACTCTAGTTTAATTGACAGCCAATGAGATGGAGTTTTACAAAGATAGTATGACCAATGGAAGCACTGCCATTCTTCATAATAATGTACTTATATTACCTTAACAGCGAAGTGAAATCTAGGTAGACTAGTACAAAACATGTTATGTGGAAATTCTTTTGTGATACAATTCTTTTGTTTGTACAGACGTTTTATGTAATCACTTCCAATGCCTTCGATCTCATTCTGTTCAAACCAAAGTTATTATTTACACTCAGGTGTACTTAGAAGTTAGCTTTGCTGAAAATGAGCTAACTCATAGCCAGTAGTGATGGATAGACTGAAATGTAACTAACTCGTAGCTAGTAGTGATGGATAAAGTGAAATGTAACTAACTCATAGCCAATAGTGATGGATAGAGTGAAATGTAACTAACTCGTAGCTAGTAGTGATGGATAGAGTGAAATGTAACTAACTCGTAGCCAGTAGTGATGGATAGAGTGAAATGTAACTAACTCGTAGCTAGTAGTGATGGATAGAGTGAAATGTAACTAACTCATAGCCAATAGTGATGGATAGAGTGAAATGTAACTAACTCGTAGCTAGTAGTGATGGATAGAGTGAAATGTAATTAACTCGTAGCCAGTCGTGATGGATAGAGTGAAATGTAACTAACTCGTAGCTAGTAGTGATGGATAGAGTGAAATGTAATTAACTCGTAGCCAGTCGTGATGGATAGAGTGAAATGTAACTAACTCGTAGCTAGTAGTGATGGATAGAGTGAAATGTAATTAACTCGTAGCCAGTCGTGATGGATAGAGTGAAATGTAACTAACTCGTAGCCAATAGTGATGGATAGAGTGAAATGAAGCTCTGTTTACTACTCAGTGCTCATCAAATTAAATACAATCATCAACTATTGAATTATTTGAAAATACTGCATTTTTGCATAGTTAATAGTTAATAATGGAGCACACAGGTAGACTTCTCATGCATTGTCGAGAACTTCAGAAGGTGCACCACTGCCATACAAACTGTAATTGATCACTTGGTCACCATAATTATAAGGCTTTTGCTTGGTAGCTTATGTTCTTAGATGGTTCATGAGCTCCATAATAGCCCAGACTATCTTGCTATATCTTCTCATATTTGTGAAAAGCCTCTCCTTCTACTGTACCTTCTGCATAATCAGTATATTTTCAACTATGTTTCGCTCAGTAATTCAATTTTTAAATTTAATGAATTTGGCGCATGTTACTCCAAGACAGTGAAACAAGGTTAACCAAGCACAGCAATTCCTAACTATAAACATTCTGAAACAAAAACTAATGCTCCAATGTTTTCGAGGTTTTCGCTGGATTCATGCAAATGGCCTACACAAGTAATACGTTAGAGCTTCGACAATGATCAGCTTATGCCAAAATCAACATTTAAAACTGACCAATAAACAATGTTATTTAATCGCAACTTCATAATTGAATGTGTCTTGATTCTCAGAACACAAAACCAGATAAAACAGTTTTTATCACACATGCATGACTCATGCCTAGGTCAAAAATTAGGACGTCTTATAAACTTTCATAAAACCTGACATTCTTTTGCATGTTCACTTTTTTCTTCACATTTGTTAGTTAGCTTCAGTGCAACATTTGTCTATTGGTAGTAGAGCAGTTTGAGGTGAGAGAGGCTGCTCATTCATACCTAAATGATATGTCTCTTAAAAATGCTGAAACACTCGCTAGCATGGTTATACCTTATTACAAAATGCCTAAATAACTGATTATATAAACCTGTTTGGTAGAAAACTGAAAAAACAGACTGCTCTCATACTTTTAGATTATCCCTTTCCACCTGTTTCCACCTGTTGCACCAAAGATCAACAGACTTAGCAATATGCGACTAAAATATTTACATTGGCAAAGGAGCCTCCAACCGTTTAGATCAGGATTTGTATATTCGGTAGCCATAAATAAGGCTCTGTGCTCACATATTTCAAACAGGAAATCTCTCTTTTTATTACTTTATGTGACTGCAAGCTAGTCTAGGATCTCTAATGACTACCAGAGTGATGACCATTATACCTGAACTAGCTGGGCGCTCGTTGTCAGACGCAACTTATAGGAAACAAGTTCACATGTGTTTGAAATGTTACTTCTTGCAGAGTGTTTGATTTGTTGAATCATCGTCTCCACAAGGCATGACGCTCTGGCAGCTTCTCCAGAGCTATTCACCGCTGCCCTGTCATATTAAATCAAAATTTAATCAGCTGCTTTCAATATTGGCAATAGAATTCTTCTACACAATGGGCTATCTTATAAAATATATGCCCACATAATATTCGCCACAAGATAATCCTAAATGCATTTCATAATATATGTGCACCATGTAATATTTACCACAGGATAATCCTAAGTACATTTCATAATATATATGCACATGTAATATTCACCGCAGGATAATCCTAAGTACATTTCATAATATATATGCACCATGTAATATTCACCGCAAGATAATCCTAAGTACACTTCATAATATTTATGCACCATGTAATATTCATCACAAGATAATCCTAAGTACATTTCATAATATATATGCACCATGTAATATTCACCGCAGGATAATCCTAAGTACATTTCATAATATTTATGCACCATGTAATATTCATCACAAGATAATCCTAAGTACATTTCATAATATATATGCACCATGTAATATTCACCGCAGGATAATCCTAAGTACATTTCATAATATTAATTTTATGCACCATGTAATATTCATCACAAGATAATCCTAAGTACATTTCATAATATATATGCACCATGTAATATTTATCACAAGATAATCCTAAGTACATTTCATAATATATATGCACCATGTAATATTCACCGCAGGATAATCCTAAGTACATTTCTTAATATATATGCACCATCTAATATTCACCGCAGGATAATCCTAAGTACATTTCTTAATATTTATGCACCATGTAATATTCACCGCACGATAATCCTAAGTACATTTCATAATATATATGCACCATCTAATATTCACCGCAAGATAATTCTAAGTACATTTCATAATATATATGCACCATGTAATATTCACCGCAGGATAATCCTAAGTACATTTCATAATATTTATGCACCATGTAATATTCACCACAAGATAATCCTAAGTACATTTCATAATATTTATGCACCATGTAATATTCACCGCAGGATAATCCTAAGTGCATTTCATAATATATATGCACCATCTAATATTCACCGCAAGATAATCCTAAGTACATTTCATAATATTTATGCACCATGTAATATTCATCACAAGATAATCCTAAGTACATTTCATAATATATATGCACCATGTAATATTCACCGCAGGATAATCCTAAGTACATTTCATAATATTTATGCACCATGTAATATTCACCACAAGATAATCCTAAGTACATTTCATAATATTTATGCACCATGTAATATTCACCGCAGGATAATCCTAAGTGCATTTCATAATATATATGCACCATCTAATATTCACCGCAAGATAATCCTAAGTACATTTCATAATATTTATGCACCATGTAATATTCACTGCAGGATAATCCTAAGTACATTTCATAATATATATGCACCATGTAATATTACCCATAGGATAATCCTAAGTACATTTCATAATATATATATGCACCATCTAATATTCACCGCAAGATAATTCTAAGTACATTTCATAATATATATGCACCATGTAATATTACCCATAGGATAATCCTAATTGCATTTCATAATATATATGCACCATCTAATATTCACCGCAAGATAATTCTAAGTACATTTCATAATATATATGCACATGTAATATTCACCGCAGGATAATCCTAAGTACATTTCATAATATATATGCACCATGTAATATTCATCACAAGATAATCCTAAGTACATTTCATAATATTTATGCACCATGTAATATTCATCACAAGATAATCCTAAGTACATTTCATAATATATATGCACCATGTAATATTCACCGCAGGATAATCCTAAGTACATTTCTTAATATATATGCACCATGTAATATTCACCGCAGGATAATCCTAAGTACATTTCATAATATTTATGCACCATGTAATATTCATCACAAGATAATCCTAAGTACATTTCATAATATATATGCACCATGTAATATTCACCGCAGGATAATCCTAAGTACATTTCTTAATATATATGCACCATGTAATATTCACCGCAAGAAAATCCTAAGTACATTTCATAATATATATGCACCATGTAATATTCACCGCAAGATAATCCTAAGTACATTTCATAATATTTATGCACCATGTAATATTCACCGCAGGATAATCCTAAGTACATTTCATAATATATATGCACCATGTAATATTACCCATAGGATAATCCTAAGTACATTTCATAATATATATATGCACCATCTAATATTCACCGCAGGATAATCCTAAGTACATTTCTTATTATATATGCACCATGTAATATTCACCGCAGGATAATCTTAAGTACATTTCTTAATATATATGCACCATGTAATATTACCCATAGGATAATCCTAATTGCATTTCATAATATATATGCACCATCTAATATTCACCGCAAGATAATTCTAAGTACATTTCATAATATATATGCACCATGTAATATTACCCATAGGATAATCCTAAGTACATTTCATAATATATATGCACCATCTAATATTCACCACAAGATAATCATAAGTACATCTCATAATATATATGCACCATGTAATATTCATCACAAGATAATCCTAAGTGCATTTCATAATATTTATGCACCATGTAATATTCATCACAAGATAATCCTAAGTACATTTCATAATATATATGCACCATGTAATATTACCCATAGGATAATCCTAAGTACATTTCATAATATATATGCACCATCTAATATTCACCACAAGATAATCCTAAGTACATTTCATAATATTTATGCACCACGTAATATTCATCACAAGATAATTCTAAGTACATTTCATAATATTTATGCACCATCTAATATTTACCACAAGATAATCCTAAGTACATTTCATAATATATATGCACCATGTAATATTCACCGCAGGATAATCCTAAGTACATTTCATAATATATATGCACCATGTAATATTCACCGCAGGATAATCCTAAGTACATTTCATAATATATATGCACCATGTAATATTCACCGCAGGATAATCCTAAGTACATTTCATAATATTTATGCACCATGTAATATTCACCGCAAGATAATCCTAATTGCATTTCATAATATATATGCACCATCTAATATTCACCGCAAGATAATTCTAAGTACATTTCATAATATATATGCACCATGTAATATTACCCATAGGATAATCCTAAGTACATTTCATAATATATATGCACCATCTAATATTCACCACAAGATAATCCTAAGTACATTTCATAATATTTATGCACCATGTAATATTCATCACAAGATAATCCTAAGTACATTTCATAATATATATGCACCATGTAATATTCATCACAAGATAATCCTAAGTGCATTTCATAATATATATGCACCATGTAATATTCATCACAAGATAATCCTAAGTACATTTCATAATATATATGCACCATGTAATATTCACCGCAGGATAATCCTAAGTACATTTCCTAATATATATGCACCATGTAATACTCACCACCGGCAGGGATCGCTAAACATATTATGGAAATGTTATGGAAATGGAAAAAATATGGAAAGGAATTATGGAAATATTATGGAAATGGAAATAATATGGAAATAAATTATGGAAATGTTATGGAAATGGAAATAATATGGAAATGAATTATGGAAATGTTATGGAAATGGAAAAAATATGGAAATGAATTATGGAAATGTTATGGAAATGGAAATAATATGGAAAGGAATTATGGAAATATTATGGAAATGGAAATAATATGGAAATAAATTATGGAAATGTTATGGAAATGGAAATAATATGGAAATGAATTATGGAAATGTTATGGAAATGGAAATAATATGGAAATGAATTATGGAAATGTTATGGAAATGGAAAAAATATGGAAATGAATTATGGAAATGTTATGGAAATGGAAATAATATGGAAAGGAATTATGGAAATATTATGGAAATGGAAATAATATGGAAATAAATTATGGAAATGTTATGGAAATGGAAATAATATGGAAATGAATTATGGAAATGTTATGGAAATGGAAAAAATATGGAAATGAATTATGGAAATGTTATGGAAATGGAAATAATATGGAAAGGAATTATGGAAATATTATGGAAATGGAAATAATATGGAAATAAATTATGGAAATGTTATGGAAATGGAAATAATATGGAAATGAATTATGGAAATGTTATGGAAATGGAAAAAACTATGGAAATGAATTATGGAAATGTTATGGAAATGGAAATAATATGGAAATAAATTATGGAAATGTTATGGAAATGGAAATAATATGGAAATAAATTATGGAAATGTTATGAAAATGGAAATCATATGGAAATGAATTATGGAAATGTTATGGAATTGGAAATAATATGGAAATAGATTATGGAAATGTTATGGAAAAGGAAATAATATGAAAATGAATTATGGAAATGTTATGGAAATGGAAATTGTGACAAACACGTAATCCCTGACCACCGGTAAATGATAAGAACATTTCATAACCAAATCATATAAAAGTTTTTATGTAGGAGCCCAGTCGGAGGGTTGGGAGCAAATCATAGACAACAGTGCAGTACATGCCACGAAACACAAATTTCTGAATTGTCTTTTCTGTTGTTCTAGCTGTAATTGGACAAAGAGCAAACGATTTGTTATGTCAAGTTTTGTTATAAATGGTCAACCAGCTGTGAATGGCTGCCTTAACCAATGACCAATGCTCGAAGGCTATAAAGTTCTCTAACATTGCATCATCTAAAGAATCGTATCCCAACCCTTTGTCTTCATACCATTCCTGTAGAGGCTTCGCCTCATTCTATGAATAAATCTATGGATTAAATGAAAGAACTAAATAATGTGTCACTGTTGTTATCAACACTGATAAATACATGTAGGTTCTACCAATCACAATGAGCCAGCTGTCTTTATTAAACTCCTAGATGTTTATCCACTACATTCATCTAGCCAACATGTAGAGAGTGGAGAGCTGATTATACACTACATCCATCTGTAGCCTACATGTAGAGAGTGTAGACAGCTGATTATCCACTGCATCCATCTGTAGCCTACATGTAGATAGTGGACAACTGATTTATCACTACATTCATCCGTAGCCTACATGTAGAGAGTGGAGAGCTGATTATACACTACATCCATCTGTAGCCTACATGTAGATAGTGGACAACTGATTTATCACTACATTCATCTGTAGCCTACATGTAGAGAGTGGAGAGCTGATTATACACTACATCCATCTGTAGCCTACATGTAGAGAGTGGACAGCTGATTTATCACTACATTCATCTGTAGCCTACATGTAGAGAGTGGACAGCTGATTATCCACTACATCCATCTGTAGCCTACATGTAGAGAGTGTGGACAGCTGATTATCCACTACATCCATCTGTAGCCTACATGTAGAGAGTGGACAACTGATTTATCACTACATTCACCTGTAGCCTACATGTAGAGAGTGGACAGCTGATTATCCACTGCATCCATCTGTAGCCTACATGTAGAGAGTGGACAGCTGATTATACACTACATTCATCTGTAGCCTACATGTAGAAGCGGACATTGTATTATCTCGAGTAGGAAAAGCTTCTACATTCTCTCTCCTTTCGGTCAGACAAAGACAGTCCTATATCTCATTCTTTCATTTGTACTGGTATCGAGATGTACCAGTATCGTCACATTCCATGTTTTGATGGATAGCTTCTGCTAGAACAGTAACTTTTTTTATTCACACGCTTTTATGCAAGAATTGTTATTATTAATTCAAAATATTCAAGAATTTCATTTTGTTTTCTCAGTTCGTATTAATTGTATCATTTTCAAATCACCTTTTATTGTACTCGTAGCAAAACAGACTTACTTTAGCTATTACTTGCTAATTATTTCACTCTTACATCTAAACACTTTCGTTGTTGTTTTATTTTGTTTCTTAATTTATTTGACCTACAAAAAGCATTTTCCTCGTGATATGAAGTTTGAAAATTACAGTTGTTTTATTTTTGCTCTTTATTTATTTAAACTCACAAAACACTTTTCTCGTAGTGTTAACTTTGAAAGTTAGAGTGGTTACTGTTGTTACAGTTGTTACAGTTGTTACTGTTGTTACTGTTGTTATATGTAAAAAAAAAAATTTAAATAATTTTTCTGTGCAAAGACTTTCATTTCCCGGGCAACGCTGGGCATTCAGCTGATCTCTATATACATCTCAAAGTTTGTCGTCGTCTGTCTGCTCCGATGTCGGCCTGTCCAGTTTTAGCTATTAAAATCTTGGAATGAAAAGCGTGATTCATGCTGATTTTGAACTCATGAAGATTGCGATTGCAAGTTTCTAACCACACATTTAACCACCTAGTTACATAGTCCTTAGAATTCTATCGCTCTCATCTTATATCGTACACCCTTGTCTCGATTGCACACGCTAAATGACGTATCAATTGATACATTGCACCCACGGTTTACGATGCTCTCGTTATAAAATATTTCTCACCTAACTCTATAAAACACGATGCTTTTTTGTCCTCGCCGAACTAGGGCAAATTTGTTTTTGTGCCATACGATATCAACAAAAATTTATCTCAAAATTTTTGTTGATATTGATAACGAAATAACAAAAATGTTCTCCGTTCAGCGTTATCCACTATGGCAAAAATAGATTTGCATACAAATAAGGGATAAAATTTTAGCTGAAAGTTTGAAGTTTACTAAAATAGATACTAAAACCTCCTTTAATTATGTGTTTAGTAAGCTAAATTAATTTGAGTTAGATTCATGATTTATGTTACACGTCTGTCTCGAAGGTAAGAACTCTCCACAGTACGTACCGTACCGCACATAGTACATTGTAATATTATATTTTTTTGCAGATCATAACCACTAAATGCACTGAAGTTGTTGTAGGTAACTATAGTTACTAAGGTTAATATATCATTTTGTTACTATTTTTTAATGATGATGATTTTGATTATTGTTACCAGGCAGTGATTGCATTAGATAATTACTATGGGCTTCTATACCACTCTGTATGTCTTATTCGCCTTATGATGCCAACACTGAAACAAACTAAAATCCTATGCAGCATGTCTGCAGCTTACCATGGTTGTGCCTCAATCCAAGTAGCTATGCTGTGTCGAACTTCTTGAGGAAAATGGTCTGTCGAGTAAAGTTCTCGCACTTGTTGAAGCAGGTTTTCTGGCAGCTGCTGGATCTGAGCCCAAAGTGCCATTTTTAAGTACCTGAAATCACATGTCACTACATGTCACCACATGTCATCAAATATCGCAGCATCTCAGTGCATACCATTACATGCCACAAATATCACCACATGTCAACAGATGACACCGCTTGCCACACTTGCAGTAATTAGTAGGGAACTAAACTGACAGTTGTGTGATATGGGATCGCAGCCTATTTTTAAAAGTACCACACGAGATAGTTGTCACTATTAAGCTGTCATAAGCCTTTTTAACTGTTTGGAACTACTAGTTGTGATTGATAGCTAGGCATAAGTCTTATGGTGGAAGTATCTACAACCATTATCACTTGCCTTGCTCTTGCATTAGATAGCTTTAAAGGTTGACTTGCAACAAAATTCGCATTACAGTTGTTTGATATCAAAAGATTCACCATGCCTTACTCTGTTGTGTTGTAGGTGCAAAATATGTGGAAATATGATTACATGCTCTTAAAAGCTAAAAAACGAACAGTTAATCGCAGCCACACGAGACCGCCGTAGTTTGGATTCTCTTTCCAAAACGGCTCAAATGTGACGTAGTTGTGGGAGATGGTTTCTGTTTACACTTTTATGCAACCTTATTCGTCGAAATATTTTCACAATAATACTTCACGCATTCAATAAAACCATGTCTATTGTTCTTACATGTCTGTTTTATTGAGTCATTGTAATGCTGTCACTTTTAGCACTGATATCTTATAACTTACCGTACAAATTCATTTAATTTTTCAACCTTACCTCGAAGGAGTACATATCATTATCTGATAATCAAGACGAGCCTGTTGGTCACCCGTGATAATCGAAGAGTGCTGCAAAAATTATTTGCGAAGTATTGGGTCACATGATCACTTTACGACTTGACGATTAGATCAAGCTGAAACAAAACTGTAAAGTAGCGAGAATCTATATTTGATACGGGGTCTTCGGTAAAACCCGAAGTATTTGTCATAAACTAGTGCTACGATAAGTTTTACATTGAGCTTTTTATTGGCCTTTCAATTCATGTGAAAACATCATGTGACAAGACAATAACCAAACTGTAACGACTATGTCAGAGAAATAAAGAGATTCCAATCTACGGCGGCTTTTCGTTTTTTGAGTTTTTACGAGCTTGTAATCACATTTCCACATGTTCCACATATTATTTCCGCAACACAACAGAGTAAGACATGGTGAATCTTTTGATACCAAATAACTGTAATGTGAATTTTGTTGCAAGTCAACCTTTAAGTTTTGTATTTCTGTGGCACTCATACAACAGACAAAATAGACTAATTAAAGTTTTTGACACAAGGTGACAGGTTGATTTTTTCTTGCCGTAGACCTTTCGGCCAGTCTTGCCGTAGACCAGTCGTAAACCAGCCGTACACCAGTCGTAGACCAGCCGTAGACCAGTCATAGACCAGCCGTAGACCATTCGTAGACCAACCATGGACCAGTCGTAGACCACAAACAGTAATATTAAAGTTTGTACTCACAAGGGTTAGCCTACACATAGGGTATACCCACAAGGGGTTACACGTGGGGTGTACTTACAAGGGGTTACACGTGGGGTGTACTCACAAGGGGTATAAAGGTCAGATGCTTTGGGTCAATGTATTTTAGTTTGTTTCCTATGACTTCATTGTTTTTGCTCCCTATTTTCACTACCGGAAATCTACCTTTTTGGTTGTCATTACAAATATTGTGCTGGTTGAAAAGATTGCCTTATAAACTAAAGAGCAAAGGGTTGCCTCATCGTTTTGTTACTTAATACAATAGTTAGTGACGCAACATTGTTGGCATGCGCCAGATGACATCAGATGACATCAGATGACACCAGATGAGATCAGGCTTCGAAAGTGTTCAAAAAATATTTTCCTTTCACTCTAAGCTAGAAGAGCGAACTTAGCAACTCTTAGCATTCTATTCGTGAGACTAGAGGCTGTTCCTCAGGCTTTATGCTAAAAGAACAATTAAAATAAATTGTTGGATTCATTCATAGATGAAAATGATTGAGTCTATTCAACAGAGGCTCATATGTCACAGTGGTTTGATGGAGGTACATTGAAGAACCTTTTTGATTCGGGCACCATTTTGAGCTCTCATCAACCAAAGGAACAATAAGCCACATCCACAAAAAAAATATATATGCTCGACGGCGCCAGGCGGCGCTACGGGTTATTACACAGTACTACGGCTAACGTGGTGTGAGAGAAAGACTTTACAGCAACACATTCGTTACGCTACACTTTTGTGACACTACATGACTTTAACTTAACTTAATGAACTTAGCTTACTCTGCGCACACTTAGAAATAAGTTTTAATATTACATTACTTTAAACTTAATTCTAACTTGGTCTTTATTTTCAGTTTTTTACTTTTCTTCCGTCTTGGCTCTTTTGGCCCCACTGTTTGACCCACTTTCATCTTCACTTCTATTTGGTCCTTTTCAAACAACTGATTTTTAAAAGACCAACTTTTGCCTTTTCAAAAAAAGACAAAAGTTTGCTCGGAATTTTCCTTGTTTTCCAAATTTCCTGTACGTTGTCATACTCATATGTCCAGGTATGACTGTACTGCAATCCAAATCTACTCGTTTAACAAGCCTTCACACTGTTCTACCTATTGTATTTGCAACTTCTTGTGAGTTCTCTCACACTAGTTACACTTTTGCTGGTTTTTTAAAAATTAGCTTCGAGTTATTTTGCTGCAAATCCTACAAGTAATTTGCTAAGAAGTACAATACAACATAATGTAAGTTAAATGTATTTGCTTACTTCTGCAAAGAGTAAAAGTTAATAGCTAGAGATTAAAAAAAATGCTACAGAATTTTTTATCCAGGGTTGGATTTTTACAAGGAATTATTGAATTTATCCTTGGCAAGCTGCCGGCTGCATTGAGAATCATTTCGTATCTCAAATTTGTCACATACATGTATCTCAAGGCAAAGATTTGTTTAGAGTTTTTCTCATATATCAAATTTCTCATATGTTGGGACATGCATATTTTGGGACACGCATATGTTGGGACACACATATGTTGGGACATGCATATGTTGGGACACGCATATGTTGGGACACGCACATGTTGGGAAATGCATATGTTGGGACATGCATATGTTGGAACACGCGTATGTTGGGAAATGCATATGTTGGGACATGCCCGCGTTGAAACACTCGCATGTTGTAACACGTGGATGTTGATGTATAACTGGTTCACACAATACTTGGGTATGGTAATTCGTTACTCTGACTGGTGAATGATTACCCAACCTAATTTTCCATGCACTATCACCTCATCGACATTTAGTGGTCAACAGATCAAATTAATGGAAAAGTGCTATTTCTAAATATCGTATTAAAAATAGCTAGAACAGGAAGTGACACAGTTGTTTGCTATAAAATGATCAACTTACTTGCTATAAGCTCAGTTCAGTTTAATTCTATCACACAAACTGAGATGCTCACAATCTCATAGCTCACAAGGACTTCACTTCTTAGCTGCTAGCCTCTACTACACATGCATGTAGATATATGAGTGCAATATATACGATATACATGTATATATATGATATACAATTTTAACTTGTCTTTTTCCTTCCTCATCCAGTGATCTTACCTTCTGACAACTAGAATTTATACTGAGTCAATTTGAGAGTGGAAATGCAGCCTATGTTTGACACTCTAGTGTGCAGAGTGTACTCTAGTGTACCAGTTAAATGTTGTCCAAATGTAGCCTTCATAGCTGTTCAAGTCATCTAGGGGACTTATTGAAGCATTTTATTTTTACTCCAAGTTTTATATTGCGCAGAGACGCCAAAGCATTATTTCATTCATTTTAATCATGGCTGAATTGTGATAGTATTCAGATATTTAGGTTGATATCTCAAAATATAAAAATATCAAACTTATCAAAGTGTACAACTATAATGTTTCCAAGTTAAAATAAGGGAGTTACAAGGTTTTGACTTTTTCCGCCTCGTTTTATGCAGTGACAAATTTTCCAATGCAGCCGTGTCTATCTGTCTCTCCGAGGAATGACAGATTTGACCGATAGGTGGTTTTCACAACAGACCACAAGTCTGCATTAGTCGCAAGTCTGCATTAGTCGCAAGTCTGCATTAGTCGCAAGTAGGCATTAGTGGCAAGTCTTCATTAGTCGCAAGTCTGCATTAGACACAAGTCTGCATTAGTCACAAATCTGCATTAGTCACCAGGGTTGTCTGTATTCCTTTCTAAATTTTTCATAAAAGCCTCCCAATATAAAACATGAATAGTAAAATAAATTCATTTAAAATCGTTTTAAATAATTTAAGTTTTTCTAACATAATTTGAAGTAGGAAGTAAAAGATATGTTGTACACAGTAGGTTTGTTACAATCTATATATTATTACTAGTGATTACTGTCAACTGTGGTGATCTATTGTCCCAGCAGACTAAGGAGTATGCTGTGGTGGTTTATTGTCCTAGCAGAGTAAGGAGTATGCTGTGGTGGTTTGTTGTTCCAGCAGACTAAAGAGTATGCTGTGGTGGTTTATTGTCCTAGCAGAGTAAGGAGTATGCTGTGGTGGTTTGTTGTTCCAGCAGACTAAAGAGTATGCTGTGGTGGTTTATTGTCCCAGCAGAGTAAGGAGTATGCTGTGGTGGTTTGTTGTTCCAGCAGACTAAAGAGTATGCTGTGGTGGTTTATTGTCCTAGCAGAGTAAGGAGTATGCTGTGGTGGTTTGTTGTTCCAGCAGACTAAAGAGTATGCTGTGGTGGTTTATTGTCCCAGCAGAGTAAGGAGTATGCTGTGGTGGTTTGTTGTTCCAGCAGACTAAAGAGTATGCTGTGGTGGTTTATTGTCCCAGCAGAGTAAGGAGTATGCTGTGGTGGTTTATTGTTCCAGCAGAATAAAGAGTATGCGGCTGCACAAGTGATGTAAAATTATAAACATTAGCTGATACCGAGTAGAATCTGGTCTAAGCTGACAGTAGTTGATGCATCAACCATTGAGGTTTGACCTAAATAGTTGATGCATCAACCACCGAGGTTTGACCTAAATAGGCTGATTTGCCTCTCATGAAGATGAAAATGAGTTGAAACTTGCAGGGCGACTTTTAATCCTTCAATCCTTTAATCCTTTACTGTTGTTCCCACCAGAGTTCCTAAACATAACCTACAGGTTACCTACAGGTTAGCTAAAGATTTGACAATATGCTGGTATTAGCAACAATAACAAAGATTTCTGTTGGAGTGTACATTTGCTGCTAGGGCGTTAATTATTTCAATTTTAAATTTTTTAGTTTTAGTTTAAAGGTTAAACGGCCATTAATTTAAGGAGGTGAGCCACATAGACGAATCAAAATTTACTCATATGAACACAGTGATTCGAGGGATTTGATATCACCAATAGCTGTGCACGACTGTGTTGATGTCACCAATAGCTGTGCACGACTGTGTTGATGTCACCAATAGCTGTGCACAACTGTGTTGATATCACCAATAGCTGTGCACGACTGTGTTGATGTTACTGACTAGTTGCTGTGCACGACTGTGTTGATGTCACCAATTGATGTGCACGACTGTGTTGATATCACCAATAGCTGTGCACAACTGTGTTGATATCACCAATAGCTGTGCACGACTGTGTTGATATCACCAATAGCTGTGCACGACTGTGTTGATATTACTGACTAATTGCTGTGCAGAACTGTGTTGATGTCACCAATAGCTGTGCACGACTGTGTTGATGTTAGTGACTAGTTGCTGTGCACAACTGTGTTGATGTCACCAATAGCTGTGCACAACTGTGTTGATGTTACTGACTAGTTGCTGTGCACAATAATGTTTGTTAGAACTTAGAAACTTGTAATAAAACAGATGTTTTGGTTTAAATATCCATCACACCAGCTGCCAACACTTTGAACAAACTCTGTTTAATTGAGTTCTTGAATAAACTATTTTGACTGTAATGGTCTTTAAATTATCTAGTAAAAAAGTATTCTCGTAACATAGTATTATTACATATAAAGAGCTCATTTAACTTTAATATGTTTGGGTGGGTCTAACCTCTGTTTGCCTAACCACCGCGCATTTCTGTGTGCTTTGAGTAAAAAATACAAATGAGAGATTATGCATAAGATCCATGGCTGTCAGCACCCTGAGAGTTTGGTCAACACTTTGTTAAATGGATTGATTGTTAAATGGATTGATGTCACAGTTTTACACTGAGCTAATTAAGGCTGAGACGTATGTTAGTCGTGGGCCGTCAGCATTGCTACAGATTGGTGACTTGAGAAAAACTGTATTTGAAGCAAAGCATTGGTCAGCATCAGCAACTCTGGCAGTAACTCTGACAGCAACTCTGACAGCAACTCTGACAGCAACTCTGACAGCAACTCTGACAGCAACTCTGACAGCAACTCTGACAGCAACTCTGACAGCAACTCTGACAGCAACTCTGACAGCAACTCTGACAGCAACTCTGACAGCAACTCTGACAGCAACTCTGACATGTTATAATTAATTCAAAATAATAGACAAGCCTTAAAATCATGTTAACAAAGAAGACCATAGCAAACTTTGGTCTAGTAAGATAGCTGACTCGCTAGTGACTATGTAGGCAGGTTTTAACAGTGTTGTATAGTGTTATAGTTAACAGTTTAACAGTGTTGTATGGTGTTATAGATAACAGTTTAACAGTATTGTATAGTGTTATAGGAAAATTATACGTAAAACAGCCATTTCAATTGTTTTTTAGTTTGAAGGTTGACTTGTGTTAGCATCATTCAACACACAGAAAAGCACAAAACTACAGGTTGTGGTCTTCCAAAGGTTTTTATGGAATTTATCAAGATTGTCCCCAACTCATTCCTTTGGTTCTTCATATAGGAACAAACTAAACATAACTTTTTAATTCAATGAATGTACAGTAACTGTAGTGTTATTGGTTTGTATCAATAACTTTTCTCGTTTTTTATCACTTTCACTTGATTCAAGGTTCATGATTACGAAAATTTTACATCAAGTTGAGCACATGCCTTCAATGTAAATTTAATTCTACTTTTTAATTTTTTTTCCAGACAGGAAGGCCTATGGTTAAAAGATAAAAAAATTGTTGCGTCTAAAATGAAGTAAAACAGAAATACATATTTTCTATCATAAAAATGGCGTCTGCCAGGGTTAAAGGTTAGGATGAAACATTTCTTTCAATGAGACTCCAACTCGTGACATTTAGCTTTAACTGACACTCTAGCACCTGTTTCAACTGACACTCTAGCACCTGCTTTAACTGACCGCCTGTAAGTATTTCAGAATAACTGTGCAGCTACTTATTATCAGCGCTTTATCGGCCCACCTGATGATCTCTTATGGCGCACCGGTCTGTCAGAGTACAAGTCTATATAATAGAGATACTCCTATATGGGTACTAGTATATATAATATAGACCCATATGCCATTTTTTTCCAAATGCGACAGGAGAGAAAACGATATTTTCAAGGTCAACTATGAGACTCTCGTTATTCAAATCAAATTTAAAAACTTGCACTGACTTGACACTTTACATTATTTGGAACTTCTTATGTAATACGAAAGATAAACTTTAGATAAATTCTTTACGTTATGTGGAATTTACTTTGTGGGAGGCTTACGTTATAGGAGCGTCTACTGTACAGTTTTCAATCCCAAAATGACGATCCAATCATAACATATCGCCATATAAAATTTAACTACAAGCAATATTCTCTGACTCCTTTCATCAATGAGACCGATGGTTCCTGCAACCTAGTTATACGCATCATGGAAACCATAATAGGTGGCCAAAACAAACACAATTAGGCCGATCAACTGAGTCTGTCTTTACCCACATAATTTTTGAAACTTTTCCTAGCAAAGCCTTCTACATAAGACTTATCTCCTTTTATATACTTTTTTCAAAGAGACTAAAATGCAGCAAGCTAACACTTTTCACAGAAATGTAATCAACTCAACAGAAAGTTTGTTCCTTTTCAAAAAGCTGCAGTTTTCCTTGAATACACAATCGAGAGTGTGGCTAAGCTTTCTTGGAAAGTCAATCAAAAGTAATGATAATGTGTTGAGCTGGTAGATGTTGTTAGAGCCAGCATTTTCTTCAACTTCCTTATCAAGAGTTGGGTCAACAGATTGATTGTCCCCTACCAGCATCTTTCAGATTCAATTCGACTCAAAATTAGCTCTCAGTCAAATATGTGCCTTCTATTGTTTTTACAGTTCAGAAATACAGTTCAGTTCAGAGATACAGTTTAGTTCAGAGATACAGTTCAAAGATACAGTCCAGAGATACAGTTCAGAGATACAGTTCTGAGATACAGATCAGAGATACAGTTCTGAGATACAGTTCAGAGATACAGTCTAGAGATTCAGGTCAGAGATACAAATCAGAGATACAGTCCAGAGATAGAGTTCAGAGATACAGTTCTGAGATACAGATCAGAGATACAGTTCTGGGATATAGTTCAGAGATACAGTCCAGAGATACAGATCAGAGATACAGTTCTGAGATACAGTACAGAGATACAGTTCAGAGATACAGTCCAGAAATACAGTTCGGAGATACATATTTCACAAACTTTTTACATAGAAACCAAAAAAACTGACTTCACTATGTTTCTATACCAACCAACACTTGCTAGTTATCTGTTGTATTATATGTGTAATTCTCTTAACATAGATAAGATGTTCTCTGTTAAACCATCTCTATTGTACCATCCCTATTATACCATCCCTATTATACCATCCCTATTATACCATCTCTATTATACCTTCCCTATTATACCATCCCTATTATACCATCCCTATTATACCATCTCTATTATACCATCTCTATTGTACCATCTTGATTATACCATCTCTATTACACCATCCCTATTATACCATCCCTATTATACCATCTCTATTATACCTTCCCTATTATACCATCCCTATTATACTATCTCTATTATACCATCTTGATTATACCATCTCTATTATACCATCCCTATTATACCATCCCTATTATACCATCCCTATTATACCATCTTGATTATACCATCTCTATTATACCTTCCCTATTATACCATCCCTATTATACCATCTCTATTATACCATCTTGATTATACCATCTCTATTATACCATCCCTATTATACCATCCCTATTATACCATCCCTATTATACCATCTCTATTATACCTTCCCTATTATACCATCCCTATTATACTATCTCTATTATACCATCTTGATTATACCATCTCTATTATACCATCCCTATTATACCATCCCTATTATACCATCCCTATTATACCATCTTGATTATACCATCTCTATTATACCTTCCCTATTATACCATCCCTATTATACTATCTCTATTATACCATCTTGATTATACCATCTCTATTATACCATCCCTATTATACCATCCCTATTATACCATCCCTATTATACCATCTTGATTATACCATCTCTATTATACCTTCCCTATTATACCATCCCTATTATACCATCTCTATTATACCATCTTGATTATACCATCTCTATTATACCATCCCTATTATACCATCCCTATTATACCATCCCTATTATACCATCTCTATTATACCATCTTGATTATACCATCTCTATTACACCATCTCTATTATACCATCCCTATTATACCATCTATATTGTACCATCCCTATTATACCATCTCTATTACACCATCTCTATTATACCATCCCTATTATACCATCCCTATTATACCACCTCTATTATACCATCTCTATTACACCATCTCTATTATACCATCCCTATTATACCATCCCTATTATACCACCTCTATTATACCTTCCCTATTATACCATCTCTATTATACCATCTCTATTATACCACCTCTATTATACCTTCCCTATTATACCATCTCTATTATACCATCTCTATTACACCATCTCTATTATACCATCTCTATTATACCATCTCTATTATACCATCCCTATTATACCATCTCTATTATACCATCTCTATTATACCATCTCTATTATACCATCCCTATTATACCATCTCTGTTAAACCATCCCTATTATACTATCCCTATTATACCATCCCTATTATACCATCCCTATTATACCATCTTGATTATACCATCTCTATTATACCATCCCTATTATACCATCCCTATTATACCATCCCTATTATACCATCTCTATTATACCATCTTGATTATACCATCTCTATTACACCATCTCTATTATACCATCCCTATTATACCATCTCTATTGTACCATCCCTATTATACCATCTCTATTACACCATCTCTATTATACCATCCCTATTATACCATCCCTATTATACCACCTCTATTATACCATCTCTATTACACCATCTCTATTATACCATCCCTATTATACCATCCCTATTATACCACCTCTATTATACCTTCCCTATTATACCATCTCTATTATACCATCTCTATTATACCATCTCTATTATACCATCCCTATTATACCATCCCTATTATACCATCTCTATTATACCATCTCTATTATACCATCTCTATTACACCATCTCTATTATACCATCTCTATTATACCATCTCTATTATACCATCCCTATTATACCATCCCTATTATACCATCCCTATTATACCATCTCTATTATACCATCTCTATTATACCATCTCTATTATACCATCCCTATTATACCATCTCTATTATACCATCTCTATTATACCATCTCTATTATACCATCCCTATTATACCATCTCTGTTAAACCATCCCTATTATACCATCCCTATTATACCATCTCTATTATACCATCTCTATTATACCATCCCTATTATACCATCCCTATTATACCATCCCTATTATACCATCTCTATTATACCATCTTGATTATACCATCTCTATTACACCATCTCTATTATACCATCCCTATTATACCATCTCTATTGTACCATCCCTATTATACCATCTCTATTACACCATCTCTATTATACCATCCCTATTATACCATCCCTATTATACCACCTCTATTATACCATCTCTATTACACCATCTCTATTATACCATCCCTATTATACCATCCCTATTATACCATCTCTATTATACCATCCCTATTATACCATCTCTATTATACCATCTCTATTATACCATCCCTATTATACCATCCCTATTATACCATCCCTATTATACCATCTCTATTAAACCATCTCTATTGTACCATCCCTATTATACCATCCCTATTATACCATCCCTATTATACCATCTCTATTATACCTTCCCTATTATACCATCCCTATTATACCATCCCTATTATACCATCTCTATTATACCATCTCTATTGTACCATCTTGATTATACCATCTCTATTACACCATCCCTATTATACCATCCCTATTATACCATCCCTATTATACCATCTCTATTATACCTTCCCTATTATACCATCCCTATTATACTATCTCTATTATACCATCTTGATTATACCATCTCTATTATACCATCCCTATTATACCATCCCTATTATACCATCCCTATTATACCATCTTGATTATACCATCTCTATTATACCTTCCCTATTATACCATCCCTATTATACCATCTCTATTATACCATCTTGATTATACCATCTCTATTATACCATCCCTATTATACCATCCCTATTATACCATCCCTATTATACCATCTCTATTATACCTTCCCTATTATACCATCCCTATTATACTATCTCTATTATACCATCTTGATTATACCATCTCTATTATACCATCCCTATTATACCATCCCTATTATACCATCCCTATTATACCATCTTGATTATACCATCTCTATTATACCATCCCTATTATACCATCTCTATTATACCATCTCTATTATACCATCTCTATTATACCATCTCTATTATACCATCCCTATTATACCATCTCTATTATACCATCTCTATTATACCATCTCTATTATACCATCTCTATTATACCATCCCTATTATACTATCCCTATTATACCATCTCTATTATACCATCTCTATTATACCATCTCTATTATACCATCCCTATTATACCATCTCTATTATACCATCTCTATTATACCATCCCTATTATACCATCCCTATTATACCATCCCTATTATACCATCTCTATTATACCATCTCTATTATACTATCCCCATTATACTATCCCTATTATACCATCTCTATTATACCATCTCTATTATACCATCTCTATTATACCATCCCTATTATACTATCCCTATTATACCATCTCTATTATACCATCTCTATTATACCATCTCTATTATACCATCCCTATTATACCATCTCTATTATACCATCTCTATTATACCATCCCTATTATACCATCTCTATTATACCATCTCTATTATACCATCTCTATTATACCATCTCTATTATACCATCCCTATTATACTATCCCTATTATACCATCTCTATTATACCATCTCTATTATACCATCTCTATTATACCATCCCTATTATACCATCTCTATTATACCATCTCTATTATACCATCCCTATTATACCATCCCTATTATACCATCCCTATTATACCATCTCTATTATACCATCTCTATTATACTATCCCCATTATACTATCCCTATTATACCATCCCTATTATACCATCTCTATTATACCATCTCTATTATACCATCCCTATTATACCATCTCTATTATACCATCTCTATTATACCATCTCTATTATACCATCCCTATTATACCAACCCTATTATGCCATCTTTATTATACTTTAGTTATACGGATCATTCAGGAACAAGCCAGCTATGTTACCCTTGAGTTTACTAAGCCAGGTAAATCTTCATGAAACATGCTTCAAACAGTAGGTTGCAGTTTTCAACTGAAAAATTAAATTCCCAGCAGCTGACAAAATCTATTTGGAGCAACAATGTCTAGTACATGTAGATTGTATGCCCAATAAGGATAGGTTTCTGTCCTCCACGCTCACATTCATAATTTTAAAGCTGCCCCCTGATCCTATGTAACATTTCTTAACTAGTGGCCCAGCCAGATACCTGCTAGCTGGCACCCCTCACCCGTCCACAATGCTCTCCCCTACCAAATGCATTATCAAAAATATAAATTTTTAACAGCTGTTTTTACTTCTAAAGAGCTATTGAAGTAGATTTAAATGGATTGCCTATGAATGAGTCTGTGCATATCAGACACATTGGAGAAAGTCAAATGCGTGTGTGTGTATCCCATACACTTTGAACGAAATGGCATGCGCGTGTGTGCATACCATACACTGAAAGAAGTCGCATGCGTGTGTGTGTGGTGTGCGTGTGTGTGTCTGTGTGTGAATACTATACACTGAATGAAATGGCATGCATGTGTGTGCATACCATACACTGAATAAAATGGCATGCATGTGTGTGCATACCATACACTGAATGAAATGGCATGCATGTGTGTGCATACCATACACTGAATAAAATGGCATGCATGTGTGTGCATACCATACACTGAATGAAATGGCATGCAAGTTACAAGCATATGTGTGCACACTTTCAGAGTTCCCTCATGTAAGTAGGACAAAAATTCGAAAAAATATTCACTTTAGAATGGTCTAACCAATAACCATTCATATTGTCCATCGACTATCCATAACCTTGGAGTAGTCCTCTACCTTTTTTTCAGCAATTTATAACCGACACGATAACTACTCAACTCGCGAATGAATCAGAAAGCATTTACGTATATTTGTAATAAATATACCACATTTACTGTTTTGATTACTGATTACCACAAACATTGCTATACACATGTGTATATACCATAAAACCTTTATTTGAACACCATTTTCAGAACACTTTATTTTCAACCCTTCTCCTGTAGTGGCATTTGATTAGAGGTGACGTTTAAAAGAAGGTGGCACTGTATTTTTCAACTACCTTATTAGAATTTTGTGAAGGTAAATTTAATCCTTTTATGGCGAAGCGATGCTAATGTCGCCTATATTTTACACTCTTCTTCGGGCTGAGCGACATTAATGCTGTCGGCCTCTTCATTTTTGCTAAACCATTTTTCATATTCTACGTCGAAGTATGAGCCTGGGTTGAGCAAGGAACTACTTTCAGTAAAAAATATTAGCCAGATACCGTTATCAATTATTTCGATGGTTTTGTTTTCAAAATTCTGAAGAAAAAACTGTAAAGCTTTGAAGTTAGAAAACGGACTTTGATGTGCCATAACAATGGCTGCTATTACGTCGTACTGTTGAACTGTTGTACGTCGTACGGTTGAACTGTTGTACTGTTGAACTGTCGTACGGTTGAACTGTCGTACGGTTGAACTGTCGTACGGTTGAACTGTCGTACGGTTGAACTGTCGTACTGTTGAACTGTCGCACGGTTGAACTGTCGTATGTTCCTAAAACATATTCTCATTGTTCATCAAAATGCTTTCAAGTCTTCAGGTCAGGTTGGAAATCACATTATGGCTCAAATAGAGGTGGTGTTCAATTATAGGGCGGCGCTGTATTTTTCAACTGTTCTCCTATAGGGGCCTTCTATTAGAGCTAGCATTCAAATAAAAGTGGCATTCAAATAGAAGTTATATGGTACATGTATATGCGCAATATGCATAGATGCACATATATACAAACACATAACCATAGACATGTACATATCTAAAGAGAAGACTACACTAATAAACACATAAAGACATATCCATGTGTATCTACATTTTCTACTAAGTATTATGAACACTTGTATAAACAATTACATAGATGTACACATATACTTAGGGATTTACATTAATTTGTAAGGAGCATTTGCTTCAATATATAAATAGACACATAAAAATCCCACACATACCTAGGCATCACCTCATATGTATGAGCATATTACCTAGAATTTGTTGGGGCTGCTGCGAGAACAGTTGGAATTGTAATGTGTTAGTATGAGCTGTAGTTAGTATGAGCTGTAGTTAGTATGAGCTGTAGTTAGTATGAGCTGTAGTTAGTATGAGCTGTAGTTAGCATGAGCTGTAGTTAGCATGAGCTGTAGTTAGCATGAGCTGTAGTTAGTATGAGCTGTAGTTAGTATGAGCTGTAGTTAGTATGAGCTGTAGTTAGTATGAGCTGTAGTTAGTATGAGCTGTAGTTAGTATGATCTGTAGTTAGTATGATCTGTAGTTAGTATGAGCTGTAGTTAGTATGAGCTGTAGTTAGTATGAGCTGTAGTTAGTATGAGCTGTAGTTAGTATGAGCTGTAGTTAGCATGAGCTGTAGTTAGTATGAGCTGTAGTTAGTATGAGCTGTAGTTAGTATGAGCTGTAGTTAGTATGAGCTGTAGTTAGTATGAGCTGTAGTTAGCATGAGCTGTAGTTAGTATGAGCTGTAGTTAGTATGAGCTGTAGTTAGTATGAGCTGTAGTTAGCATGAGCTGTAGAGATGGTTCCGAGTAACTAGAACAACTCAGCACGCAGGCCATCCAAACATAAAATATTTATTTTATTATATAAAATTATATTATATATTTATCTCAAATAAAAAGATTACTTGTTGCTTCCAAATGACTTGATGGAAATATCTATGGATTTGAGTTGTTGCTGTCTGCTGGCGGGTCAGCTGAGACTGACAGCGAACAGATGACTGCCCATTTGCTTCCTGATAGGGTATCTAGCGCTTTACATGCCTGCCTCAAGTCACACATGAATATCACTAACAGAATTCCTGGAATTCAAATCAGTAATTGACTAATTGGCTATTTATAGATGCAGTTATACGCGATAGAAACAGGAGCGGGCAATTAACACAGTTTAACTCGCTTCCCTAACCTACTGATAACCACAAACACAATGTTGACAAAAAGACCAATTCTTTGTATTATGGAATGCATTAGCCAGCAGCTATTGCATAGAGGAGTTTAAACTTTGACATAAAGAATTAGCGATATAAAAGAAGTTTAACTAGCGGTGTAGAAAAAGTTGAAGCTGTAGCATTAAAGACTTTAATGTGGCCTTAGCCAATTACAGAGTTGTGGTTGATTATGAAAGTGTCAGCTTGCCACCGCTACATATACTAATCACTTTAGTAGATTCTTAAAATATCTTTAGCTCAGTTACAAACTCCTGTATGAGTAATCAGTTTTGTGTCTTATACTGATGTTCACAGCATACTACTGTAGAATGCTCACGGCTGAGATTAAAACCAATAGAGAGCCAATAAACCGCAATTCAACACGCAGGAAGTACAAGTCAACACGCGGGGAAATACAAGCTAACACGCAGGAAGTACAAGCCAACACGCAGGAAGTACAAGCCAACACGCAGGAAGTACAAGTCAACACGCGGGAAGTACAATTCAACATGCAGGAAGTACAAGCCGGCACGAAGGAAGTACAAGTCAACACGCAGGAAGTACAATTGAACACGCAGGAAGTACAAGGAAAGCTGGCTAAGTTAATAAGTCACGGCCATTTTTACAGTTAGTTTTAGAGAAACCTTAAATTTCGCTCAGCTGTCTATTTTATGGTGTAACTGATTTTAATTGATACATCTTGATAGAGTTGCTCATAGAGTCGCTCATAGAGTCGCTCATAGAGTCGCTCATAGAGTTGCGTACATCTTGATAGAATTGCAAATAAATCTTCAAAATAAAAACTAGGCTGATCTAATTCAACGTTTTTTTAAGATTTGCACTTTTATCATTATATTAAGATTCATATTTCAACAAAGCATGAATTTCATTTTGCTGAAAACTAAATATTATAATTAGCTAGGATGCTTTGTTGCTATTATCTCACCTCTCTTCAGCAAATGGACCACAAGAACACAAAAAACACTAAGTTGTTTTCACAAACTTTCCTTTTTATATTTACTTTAGTAAAATGACTACTGAATGCTCGGCATTGCCTGGGTGATAAAAATTACATATAAACAGTGGCAGGTAATGTAGCTGCCTTCGGCTAATTTGAGTAAGCTAGTACAGTGGACCCTGGCCATACGGTTTTAATTCATTCCAGTGTTGGCATTGAATAGCGAAAATGTTGTATAGAGGGGTATAGAAACCCATATAAGGGGTATAGAAACCCATATAAGGGGTATAGAAACCCATATAAGGGGTATAGAAACCCATATAAGGGGTATAGAAACCCATATAAGGGGTATAGAAACCCATATAAGGGGTATAGAAACCCATATAAGGGGTATAGAAACCCATATAAGGGGTATAGAAACCCATATAAGGGGTATAGAAACCCATATAAGGGGTATAGAAACCCATATAAGGGGTATAGAAACCCATATAAATTTTTTAATATATTGTCTCAAATTAAATCAAAATAAAATAAACCAAAAGTACAAATCTTTTTTAACAACTTTTTAGCATCATTTAGTAAAATATGAGCAAATTACTTCGCTGCCTATTACACAAAATTGATTGGCACAAAGTTGAAACTTAGCAACAGTAGAGGTATAGACATGAGCTGACATTGTGTCAGCATTGATGACCTGAGGGCCGGCACAAATGCCAGCAAAGGGCACAGGCTAAGTACAACATAGCTAAGATATGTATTATTTATTGGTTCTAAGAATTGGTGATGAAAATATAATTTAAATCATCCTAGATTGTAGCCTAGCCTGAGAGGAGGGAAGTTGCTTGGGGGGTTTGACAGTGAACAGAATTTTACTACCAGGATCATCATAGACTGACCGTTGTCTAGGCACTTCTTCTCATGTTAAATTCACCAACCAAGTATACTGACCCTATCAATAAACCTTGTCAACTCCTGTAACAAGAAGTAAAACTTGTACAGCGCAAGTACTTCCTGGTGAGTCAGTTTTCAGTTGCAGCAACTTTTATAGAGGTCATCTATTGGATAATTTATGAAAGTGATGCAATACAGGAAGTGATAAAAAATGGTTCCACCCAAAATGACTCAGGTCACTTGTTTCCTCGTAAAGAGATGTAAAGAGATGACACAGTTGAATACAAGCACTCTCTACTGTAACAGCAGTGATGTGGGCGCTTGATACATGCCTCTAAGGGCGTTGACATTTTTGCATCACTTTTAGTCTTGTTAGCTACTAGTTTTTGCTTTGTTAAAGAATTTCTACCGTGCAGAAAACGATTTTTAAAAATAATTTTGAATACGTGATTTACAAGACACAAATGGAAGGAAGAAAAGGAAAACTCTCTGACCCGCTCAATAAATGTTCAAAACACAATTTCAACTGATTTGACTGGTTTTTCCTATTACTAAATAGAACAGTTCATACAGCCATGAAATATAATATTAGCTATTAGTGGCCATGATAGGTGTATGTAGCTGCTCTGTAAACATTTCTACAGAAATCTGAGTTGTGCTCTAGTGTTACTATAGCCCAGTCTTAGAAGAGCAGGTTAAATATAAAGTGTACACTAAATTGCTATTAACAGAGTTAAGGGGAAATTCGCTACCACATTTGTGGCAACTCAACAAAAGCCCTGCGAACTCAAATGTTTCTATAAAATATAAAAGTGTAAAAATATCTAATAAAAGATAAAAACAACATAATTCACTAATACATTGAGTAAAACACAGAATAAAGTTCATATTTCGTGAACCACAATAAAACCATCTACATAGTGTATATAACTGGTGAATATAAAAGACATCTACATAGTGTGTATAACTGGTGAATATAAAAGACATCTACATAGTGTGTATAACTGGTGAATATAAAAGACATCTACATAGTGTATATAACTGGTGAATATAAAAGACATCTACATAGTGTAAGCCTATATAACTGGTGGACATAAAAGACATCTACATAGTGTATATAATTGGTGAATATAAAAGACATCTACATAGTGTATATAACTGGTGAATATAAAAGACATCTACATAGTGTATATAACTGGTGAATATAAAAGACATCTACATAGTGTATATAACTGATGAATATAAAAGACATCTACATAGTGTATATAACTGGTGAATATAAAAGACATCTACATAGTGTATATAACTGGTGAATATAAAAGACATCTACATAGTGTAGGCCTATATAACTGGTGGACATAAAAGACATCTACATAGTGTATATAACTGGTGAATATAAAAGACAACAGATTGAGTTGGCAACCTAACCGGGTATTTGGGTTTCTTTCCATCGGTTTATTTTAAGTAGGATGTGTTTGGTGTTTGACTTCCAAATGTTTACTTATTAACCGAAGCAAATAGTCTAGAATCTTTTGTTCAAATTATAATTTGTTTGATATCTGAGACACTGCAGATTCGGTTGTGGACCTACTAGAGACACTCCAGAACCGGTTGTGAACCTTACTAGGGATGGCGCCTTATATTGCTTATATATACGCCTTATGTTTGCTACATTTTACAAGCTCTCAGTTCTGCAGAAGCAACTCTTGAAATCCGACTGCAGCACTGACTTCAACATTTTTACTTATTAAAGACCTGCTGACTATGCTGACTTAGCTATATATAACTATGCTGACTTAGCTACAGAATGAATTTATAAGCTAGCCTTGAGACTCATAGCTTGTGTACAGTATTAATAGCTCCCAACACAACTCAAAACTGCAACCTTTTCAGATTTCGATAGAATTATACAAACTTGAATCAGTGAGTGTATAAAACTATTCTACGTAGGCACAATCTATTCTACATAGACACTATCTATTCTACGTAGACACTATCTATTCTACTTACACACTATCTAGTCTACGTAAACACTATCTATTCTACATAGACACACACTATCTATTCTACTTACACACTATCTATTCTACATAAACACTATCTATTTTACGTAGACACAATCTATTCTACATAGACACTATCTATTCTACGAAGACACTGTCTATTCTACATAGATAATATCTATTCTACGTAGACACTATCTATTTTACATAAAAAACTATCTATGCTACGTTTTAGTCTTGAGTAAGAGCAGTCTACCTGCTGATTTAGTCTGAGACCACAGTCTACCTGCTGATATTGTCTGAGTAAGACCACAGTCTACCTGCTGATATTGTCTGAGTAAGACCACAGTCTACCTGCTGATTTAGTCTGAGACCACAGTTTACTTGCTGATTTAGTCTGAGACCACAGTCTACTTGCTGATTTAGTCTGAGACCACAGTCTACCTGCTGATTTAGTCTGAGACCACAGTCTACCTGCTGATATAGTCACACGACTGTAAACTGGTTTATAACTGCTATAGTTTTTTGTAAAAGCTTGTCAGAAACATCGCTTGTTTTACTGGTATGTCATCATTTGATCACAATCGATTCATGTTTTGTACAAACAAACCTGATAAAAAATCTGTGTGAGAACACAGGCTATCAACTTGCAAGCAATGAATATGTTTGCATTCAGGAATCATACCGCTACTGACAAAGGAACAATCACACAGTTAAGCTTGTTACCTCATTAAACCTCACTTCAAACTCGTTATTCCTTTAATTGTATGATTACCTGGTTTACCCTTGGCTACTGCATATCATGAGTTTTCAATTTACATGTAGGTGGGAATATTCATAGGTTTGCCTATCGTTCACCGACTGTGACCCAGTTCGGATGTTTTGCAATAAGGCAAACAAGAAGTTTTTTCGATACTTTAGTTTTTAGGAAACCATCAACATATGCTCTCATACCTTTAGCTTATAGGCAGCACCTGCATCTCATGCTCCCTAGTCAAGATATCTTTTTAAGTGGGATGCAGAATATTCAATTTCATAGGCAGGTGAGCGAAGCACATTTACGAAAAAACGGGAAGCAGCCAACAGTTTGTGCTAAACCTCAAATGTACGCAGCTTGGTGCAGATAAAAGAATGTATCTTTGAACTAACATTATAGAAGCAGTAGATTATGTAAGCAGCAGGTGGGAAGGAAGTGTGGCAACTGATTGACTGCCATGCTTGAGATATATTTACCTATACAAGTTAGATTAGCGAGCTAACCCTGCGGTCAGCAGGTTTGGTTCCGCTAGAGCCGTTAGGAAGAGCTAACATGAAGGCGTAGAACGAGCGTATTGTTGCTCAGAAAATACTACAACTTGGAAAACATCGTAGCGCTGTCGAACCGATGACCGACAGAATAAAATATCACATAGGAAGTTGCACCTCAGCTTCATTTATTATGTGTTCAAACATTTAAAAAAAATTTTTGTGTGACATACATGTATATAAAAACTTTTCAATTTGAAAGACGAACACAAACTCATGAAGAGCTGAATGAGATGAAGAGATACAGGGACTACTACATGGGATAGCAGAGCACTACAAGGACTACTACATGGCATAGCAGAGCACTACACATCCTCAGTTGCTTTTATTTAACAAGCTGAGAGAGTTGCTCCACCCTCAACTATTTGATGTCGAACACTATAATTATAAAAAGTGTTACATATTTTTAAATACATACATATGATAATATAGAGAATGAAGAAGCAGTATGTACTTGGCAATATAGTATGGGTACGCTAATCATTATCTTGCCACATGATAAAAACTGGCATGAGACTGTCCACTGACAAACAGGATGTTTTAAAATATTCATAAAACACAGTTTTGGCTTTATGCTACTTAGCATTCCGATAATAATTCACAGAAATATTGCATAGCAGATAGATAATATTGCATCACAGCGCCTGAGCTGATTTCAAAATGAAAGGTCAATATATTTCTTTTTGTGTTGTATATTGAGCCAAGCAGTGGATACGTACGATTGGTTTCACAAAAAGACTTACATGTAAAATCATTTATGTTCTTTTAATTAATAAGGAAGAGATGAATAGATGCCATATCATAGCAGTCAACATATCATAGCAGTCAACATATCATAGCAGTCAACATATCATAGCAGTCAACATATCATAGCAGTCAACATATCATAGCAGTCAACATATCATAGCAGTCAACATATCATAGCAGTCAACATATCATAGCAGTCAACATATCATAGCAGTCAACATATCATAGCAGTCAACATATCATAGCAGTCAACATATCATAGCAGTCAACATATCTACAAAAGTTCACAGTTTTTTGTTTTAAACGGCGTGTCAATCATCCCGTTCTTGGAAATGTAGTGTTTGTATGGAAGACAAAAGATAAGGGAACCAGCTAGCTAGTTCTGAATAGCTGAATAGCCTAAAGTGTATGTTGAAAATGTTAATGTCTAGCCAGTAGCAAACAAGTTAATCTGAGATTATGTACAGAGCAACTTATATATAGAGCTGCGCCATCAACTCATTATGTATATATAGAGCTGTACCATCAACTCTTATGTATATATAGAGCTGCACCATCAACTCATTATGTATATATAGAGCTGCGCCATCAACTCATTATGTATATATAGAGCTGCACCATCAACTCATTATGTATATATAGAGCTGCACTATCAACTCACTATGTATGCATAGAGCTGCACCATCAACTCACTATGATGGCTTCTATAACTAAGACAGGCTATGATTGATTATTTTGTAGCTAACTTTTTGTTAATATGCACTTTTTTGTGTATCTTTGCAGCAATTTACAATAAAAAAATATGAAATATAATTTTCAATGCAAATAATAATACATATAATAATATAGTTTTACTTGTTTTGGAATCAGAAATGGTAAACTTGTGAGCTATGTCTTAAAAAATAATTGGCTAAGGACATATTAAAGCTAACCACATTAAAGATGAAAAATGTTAATTCATATTGTATGTATTAATAGAGTATTTATTCATATTATATGTAATAATTAATAGAGTATTTATTCATATTGTATGTAATAATAGAGTATTTATTCATATTGTATGTAATAATTAATAGAGTATTTATTCATATTGTATGTAATAATTAATAGAGTATTTATTCATATTATATGTAATAATTAATAGCGTATTTATTCATATTATATGTAATAATTATTAACGTATTTATTCATATTATATGTAATAATTATTAACGTATTTATTCATATTATATGGAATAATAGAGTTTTTATTCATACTATATGTAATAATTAATAGAGTATTTATTCATATTATATTTAATAATTAATAGAGTATTTATTCATATTGTATGTAATAATAGAGTATTTATTCATATTATACCTGTATGTAATAAAAGAGTATTTATTTATATTATATGTCATCATTAATAGAGTATTTATTCATATTATATGTAATAATTAATAGCGTATTTATTCATATTATATGTAATAATTATTAACGTATTTATTCATATTATATGTAATAATTATTAACGTATTTATTCATATTATATGAAATAATAGAGTTTTTATTCATACTATATGTAATAATTAATAGAGTATTTATTCATATTATATGAAATAATAGAGTTTTTATTCATACTATATGTAATAATTAATAGAGTATTTATTCATATTATACCTGTATGTAATAAAAGAGTATTTATTTATATTATATGTCATCATTAATAGAGTATTTATTCATATTATACATGTACTTATGTAATAAAAGAGTTTTTATTTATATTATATGTAATAATTAATGGAGTACTTATTTATATTAAAGGTAATGATTAATAAAGGATTTATTTATATTATATGTAATAGTTAATAGAGTATTTATTTGATATCTCATAGAATCAGACAACTACTTGCAGTTTTACTATTTACTATAGCAAAAGTCAGATTGATGAACCAACTTTAGATTTGATATGATGACTGCAAGTAATTTATTTGCAATGTAGAAACAACTTACTAGGTCTGCTGCAGCTAATCCACGAATGTTCAATTTGATATCAAATTAAATCATAATAAATTAAACCAAAAATATGAATATCTTTAAAAATAGTACAGCATTTAGTAAAATATGAGCACATTACTTCGCTGCTTATTACATAAAACTGATTGGCACAAAGTTGAAACTTAAAATCAGTAAAGATATAGACATGAGCTGACATTGTGTCAGCATTGATGACCTGAGGGCAGTCATACTTGGAAGAAGGCATCAATACTGAGAGACAATATGGCTTGTCGAAAAAGATTGGCCTCAAAAATTCAATTTAATGTTTTCAACAATTATCCATAACATTGTAGGATAAGAACTATGGTGATTAAAAACTTCAGGTAACAAAAGTTTTTATTCATGAAACTAGAAAGAAAAGAACAAAATAAAATACTACATTTGAAGGAGTTTACAGACCTTTTAGCTACCAGTCTTAACCTTGACCTTAGCTCTAGTCTGGCAGCTAAAGTTATTACTCGGTCTCTCATCGACAGCATGAGTGACCTTACAAAGTAGAAAGTTTATGAAGTACCCTCTATTGTCTGACAAATATAAAAATTTTACATTTTAGCGAAATCGATCTTTCCGATAATTGGTCATAGACAGAGGTATCGTTCAACCAAATTAGAATTTGAACAAAAAATTCTAGACTATTTTCTTTGGCTAATAAGAAAAAATTTGGAAGCAAAACACCAAACACATCCCAGCTAAAATAAACCGATGGAAGGAAACCCAACGACCTGGTGTGGTTGCACACTTAATCTGTTGTCTTTTATATTCACCAGTTATATACACTATGTAGATGTCTTTTATATTCAGCAATTATATATGTAGATGGTCTTATTGTGGTTCATGAAATATGGATTTTATTTTGTGTTTTACTCAATGTATTAGTAAATTATGTTGTTTTTAACTTTAATTAGGTAAATAAAAGATACCTTTAAATAAATCTAATCCTTTAATTTAATGCAAACCTTTTTATAATATTTCACTTTTACAAAGTTACTGCTTTTTGTGATTATTCTGTGACGCATCATCATGCAACAGCTAATTTTTCTCATTTTATCACTTTTTGTAGTTTATCTCTTGCTAAGGTCAAGGTGAATTTAGTAATTCACTGTTAAGTTCTGACATAACCTTAGAACCTCCTAGATACAGATAAGATGAAAATTCCCTTATACTAGAAACATTGAAAATCAAAATTAAAAATTTGATAACATCCTTATAAATCATTATAAATTTATAAACCATATAATTTGATGAGAAACTCCTCAAAATTTTTAGGTTTGTGTACAAATTCGAGTTCCAAGCATGATACAAAATATTACAATTCTGGTTGTCCATTCGGGGTGTTTAGCATGTTTAATTAATTGCAATTAATATATAATTTTAGCAATAGAAAAATGTATGGGGCAAGTTGTTTAAATGTTTTAAAAATAAAATACTCTTTAGATTATGAGTGCAGAGATTATATATTAATTATACAAATAAGAAACCTGTTGTCAAAGGTTTTAGACTTATACTGTAGGTTTGTGCTCTCGTTTCTCATTGCAACAAAAGCTGGTAAAATGAAATGTTTGAGCGAAATAATATTTTTTATCATTTTATTATAAGACCAACGGTGATAAAATGCAGGCTGGATTTTTCCAATGGTTAAACGTTTTTGTCTACTATCGTTACGGCATTAATTATTTTCAATATTAATATGACATTACCATTAATTTTGTGTACCTTAAAAATATTTTATTTATCAATGAATATAATAATGGATATGGAAATAAATGGATATGCCAAGCCCAAACTTTTTAGGATTATTCACTGTTTAATTACGAGTTTTATTGGCTAACGCAAAAGCTAATGGTTGGCACATTATATATGAGATGATATATAATTATATATATCTTATAATTATAATGATATATAAAATTATATGCCATATTTTTATAACATCATTTACAACTTTATACATCAGGTTGTAAATAACATAATTTTCTCTTTTAGCATGGTAAATAACATTAGGCCTATAATAGAGAGCATAATATAGAAAACTATACATAGCATTTATATAACATAATTTATAAAACAAGATATATAATTAAAAAATATAACATTTTATACAACATAATAGATAACAATATACATAAATTGTATATAACATGCTAACTCTCCAAGTCAAAACATATAGTAACTCAAAGAGTTTTGCGATAAAAAGTATGCCATGCATAGAAGTTTTCAATGTCCAAATCCATGTTAAAAATTGTAGTTGGTTTTAGGCATGTTTTAACAGTATAACTTAGTTTAAGTCTATCAAGAAGTAAAATGTCATAGCCTGAGAACACGTAGTAAGCTGTGGGTGAGTTCTTGCTAATCAATAACAGCCTTTTAAAACCCTCAACAAGACAGGCACTAGAGTTCTTAAATTATACTGTTATTTCTCTAACAATTAAATACTATATATATATAGTTATGCAGCGGTGACTCAGGAAGCAACCTTGGAAATAGCATTGCATCACTGCGTGTTGCAATGTTATTGTGTCACTGTTCCCTGTTGCTTATAAAATGGATTTTTAATTAATATGCCAAAAGTTCAACAATGCAGCTGGCTATAAAAAAATTGTTGGATGCGAGTGTGACCGATTTAGTCTTGAATAAAAATTAACAAATTCACTCCTAATAACACATTAACTACTTTATGCACTTGTACTGTAATAATTGAAAAGTTAACAACAGAAGTAACATCATAGGCAATAAATACAAGTATACTATTAGGACACGACATGTATATGTTTTCACTTACGCCATGAAACAATTAATAATTGTTGAACTGCTTTTTACTACTTACCAAAAAACTGACTCGTTGGGCAACGTAATTCCAGAATGCTCTTCTGTTGTCCGATGAGGAGGAGGAAACTGGAGCTGCACCTGGCCAGCGAATGACCAATAGATAAACTGAGAGATGCGCTATCAGAGCATAAAAGATGTGAGAGGTCTCTTCGCATTTCCTCTATCCATTATTCGATTGAATTCAGTCGCTTTATTATGGAGACGCGGAAATTCTTGGAAACAATTACGTAGAACAGTTGGTGTTCAATGATTGGCTAAGTTTTCAGAGAAGTCAGAGATTCACTAGAGCGTGACTTGATGAACAAACTGAAAATCAGAGATTTCGAATAGGTGATGAATAATAAGGTGGGGGTGGGTGCCTCTTCCATTTATTAGCAACAATGTTCAGAAATGTTGACCTAGTCTGTAGAAACAACTAGAATTCCGCTTTGAGCTCCACTTAACTCAAATAACATTCAATATAGCCAAATATGTCATGTTCTATAGGATAAGAGAACTATATAAATCGAGCTAATATGTCATGTTCTATAGGATAAGAGAACTATATAAATCGAGCTAATATGTCATGTTCTATAGGATAAGAGAACTATATAAATCGAGCTAATATGTCATGTTCTATAGAATAAGAGAACTATATAAATCAAGCTAATATGTCATGTTCTATAGGATAAGAGAACTATATAAATCGAGCTAATATGTCATGTTCTATAGAATAAGAGAACTATATAAATCGAGCAAATATGTCATGTTCTATAGAATAAGAGAACTATATAAATCAAGCTAATATGTCATGTTCTATAGGATACGAGAACTATATAAATCGAGCTAATATGTCATGTTCTATAGGATAAGAGAACTATATAAATCGAGCTAATATGTCATGTTCTATAGGATAAGAGAACTATATAAATCAAGCTAATATGTCATGTTCTATAGAATAAGAGAACTATATAAATCGAGCTAATATGTCATGTTCTATAGGATAAGAGAACTATATAAATCGAGCTAATATGTCATGTTCTATAGGATAAGAAAACTATATAAATCGAGCTAATTGCAACGGAGACGAAATTGCTGATGATGATCATATGAACTACTTTTAGAAACATGACCTTTATCGATATGTCAAATTTGTTTAATTTCACACGACTAGTGCATCAAAAACATTCCATGGTTATTAATTGAAGAAAATTTAGAATGTAGTCTGTAAAGCAGCAGATGTTATTTTATTATTATTATTGTGAGAATGTACTGATTTGACTATATTGTACTGTACAAACCTGATTTTTGAGCCTGATTAAGAACATCCTTAATAAATATATTTTTTCTTAGCCATTTTTATTTAACACACATTATGAAAGATTACAAAGCAATGGTATTTACTATTTTACAACAAATTTCTTACTTTGCAGCACTTTGTGTGGTTGAAATGGTTGGAGACTTAGTAGAAGACTCCTGCCAAATTTAACTCAAGCCGACCCTAAAAATTGGACCTTTATTGCTGACAGTTGCAGCTGTTATGGTGAAGTCATTAAGATCAAATAAATGAAGACTCCAATAACTAAGGAAGAGTTCACTGATTAGCATGAAAGAAAAGTGAACTACGTATCACTATGTCTAGCGTAAAATATGCTGTAAAACCTCTATTTGAACGCCACTTTTATTTCAACGCCGCACCTAATAGACCCCCTTTATAGAAGAAGGGTTGAAAAATATAGCGCCAAGTGAACCCTTTAATTGAACGCCACCTTTATTTGACCGCCACTTTGACATTCTTCGATCTTTACAAACTATACTCAGAACTTTACCCTGATTCGATGCAAAAATCCAAATCCATTTATTGTCTTCAGATTTATCCATAATGGGGTTTACGCTCTGACCTGAAGACTTTAAAGCATTTTGATGAATGATAAGAATACTTTTTAGGAGTACTATACGATGTAATAGCATCTAATGTTATGGCGTATTCAAGTCTGTTTTTTCACTCCAAAGCTTTACGGTTTTTTTTTAAAACTTTGAAAGCGCCACTATTGAAGTAATTAATAACGGCATCTGGCTAATATTTTTTAGTCAAAGTAGTTCCTTGGTTACCTTGGTCTTTTACTTCGACGCACAATGCACCCTCGCCATACGATTGTAATCGAAAAGGTCTTATAAAGGGATGTAAAAACCCAAAGTAATTATATAATGCAAAAATTCCCTAGTAAAAATCATCGAAATTTTATATAAGAGCTGTACACATTAAAAATGAGTATAAAATAGTATGTTAACCTTAGTAATCAAAGTTACCTACCGTAACTTTAATGTATTTAGTGCATTTAGCGGTTATGATCTGCAATAAAATGTAACTTTACAATGTACTGCGTGCAGTACGCACCGTGGGGAGTTCTTACCTTCGAGACAGATGTATAACATAAGCTTTGAATTTAACTTAAATGAGTTTAGCTTACTAAACACATACTTGAAACTAAGTTTTAGTAGGTATATTACCTATTTTATTGAACTTTAACGTTTTCATTGCTAAAATTTTATCTCCTATTGGTTTCCAGCTTCTTTTCACTATAACCTTTAGCTGACCTCATTAAAAACTTTTTCGATCTAATTTGGCAAGAAAGCCCCAGCAATGCTGTTTTAGTATTGAAGTGGATTTTTGTTAGCAGATTAAGGAAAGTTGTCTGATTCTTGACTCTCTGTTCAAAGAGATTGCAACTCTAATTTTGTTACTAGTTTTCAAGGGAAAATATTACGTACCACTTTTCACACAAAGAAAATCGAACTGAGAGAAATTGATCATCATATCTTTTTCAGGCGTTGTGAGAAGGTTTTCGGCAAACAGTATATTACTATTTTTGTTATTTCGAGGTAGTAAGCACACCGACAGCCAGATTTGAACATCGAGTGAAATTTTAGCTGAATTCATGTGGCAAAATAAGATTCATATGTTGAGGACGAAAAACCATCGTGTTTCACTTCGCAAGGCGAAACAATCGTATAACAAGAACATTGTAAACCAAGGGCACACTGTATATAAAAACAGTTTAGGAAAACTGCTGGGGCCAATGTCTTTCGCCAATGCCTGCTGGGGCCAATGGCCAATGTCGCTCCGACCAAAAGAGAGGCAAATATAGATGACATTGGCATTGATTTCTCCCATTTTTGTTTAGACTTATCTTCCCAAAATTTTGATGAGTCAAAAAATATATTGCTACCTTCTATTTGAATGTCACCTCTAATAAAACGCCACTATAGGGTAAGGGTTGAACAGTACAGCACTATGGCATTCAAATAAAGGTTTTACGGTAATTGATTATCTCATCAATCAAAGCAGCTAGGAGTGAGGTGCTGTTGCTTCTATCAATCAATAGCTTCTCTATCTAACAATCAGCAGTTCGCCGCTAACAGATGATATATAACATAGTCTTTTTTGACAAGTGTGACCTTTTGTTTATTAACCGCATATTTCACAGAAACAGGTTCGCTAGCATACACAAATGTAAAAAAGCTTCTTATTTTTGCAATAAAAAATATTAAAAGCTACGAGGGTTGATATCTGGTTGATATCTGGTTGATATCTGATTGATATCTGGTTGATATCTGGTGGATATCTCTTGTTCAACTCATTGAAACAAAAACATGCTTAAAGCTCGGTAATGTTTCATGAACTTTAATTAGCTCTTTTTTCAAGATAAAAAATCTATAGCAGACAATTTCCAAACAGCTATTGGCAACTTATAGTCCAGTGCCTGTGATGCTGAATTGTTGAAATTTTTTTATTTTAGAAAACCAAAAGCAGAACAGGGTTTGACTGTTCAAAAGATAGCTGTAATGTATGTCTTTAAAAATTTATTTTGTCGGAATGGCCAACCTTGCCAATACTCAATCAGCGTCAAATTTATTGGCGGCGACATTTACCATTTACACCATTTTACACCTGATAAGCATTAAAGGGGGGTTTTCTTCACACATCAAAAAAATTTGACTGACCTAGAGAAACCCCTTCACCAGGACAATGTGTGAGTAATAAAAATAGTCAAGTCTGGTGCCCATCCATCCCACCACTTGATTCTAAAAATACCATCTCGCCAGCCTCTCTACAATCTACAAATAATATATTAGACCTGGATTTTTACATTAAACAATTTGCTAAACAAAAGCTAAATATTACCAACACAAGACACAGTCAAACTGCATTGATGCAAGAATACAGACTGGCAGCTGTGGTTAGTAAATCTAGGCATGGGCTAGGTACTAAACACAAAGGTTATACCTGGGAAACAACTTAGAAAAACATACAGTGTCATATAGTCCAGTCCCTGTGATGCTGAATAGTTTAATTTTGTTTAGCTTAGAAAACCAAAAGCGGAACATAACAGGCTTTGATTGTTCCAAAAGATAGAGCTGTAATGTATGTATGTCTTTAGAAATTCATTTTGTCGGAATGGCCAACTTTGCCAATACTCAATCAGCGTCACAATTTATTGGCGGCGACATTTGCCATTTACACCGGTATTGTGTGAGTGGCAGTCTAAGGTGACCTAAAGGCTTTTAAACAACTATTTAACTTTGTTTTATATACAAGGTGATTATATCAATGTATTTCATACCTAGTCACTGAACTATTACACAAGTGAATAGATGCATTATGCTATTAAATGTATTTTCTACAGACACAAGGGAGACAACTTCAACAAAGAATGGTAGTTTTTATTGAGATTTGATAAATAACAATACATATATATTGGTAACTTGATAATAGGATTTAGTTATCAAGCTGTACTACCCGGTGTTGCCCTGGCAATAAAAAAGTTTTTGGACAGAAAATTTATTTTTATTTAACATACCGTATCGTATACAACATTTACCATTTTAACTTTTAAACTTCATATCATGAAAAAACATTTTTATGCAGTCCAAATAATTGAAGAGGAAAAACAAAACAACTGTAAAAGTTTTCAAGATTTTCAGAGAACTACAATTTTTAAATTTCATATAATGAAAGAAGTGTTTTGTTGAAATAAATTACGAGGAAAAATAAAACTGTAAATGTGTTTAAATGTAAATGTGAAATCATTAGCAAGGAATGGCTAAATATAAGCTGTTTAGCTATGATTACAATGAAAAATTAATACAATTAAATCAATTAAATGGTTACAATAAAAAAGTCTTTGGACAGAAAACTTATTTTTATTTAACATATAACAACATTTGCCACTCTAACTTTCAAACTTCATATTATGAGAAAAGTGTTTTGTGTAATTGAAATGAATTAAGATAGAAAATAAAAACAGCTGTAGAAGTTTTTAAACTTTTTCAAAAAACTGTCACTTTTATACTTCATATCATGAGGAAAAGGTTTTGTGCAGGACCACTAAATTAAAAATAAATTTACACAATCTTATTTTAATGGGAAAAATTATTTTGAGTTTCAAACAACTTCACACGTCGCTGAAAATTATGAAATTTTAAATTTACAGTGGTTTGAAAAGCTTAACAGTTGTTTCATTTCCTGCACAAAACCTTTCTCTCATGATATGAAGTTTGAAAGTTACAGTTGTTCTATTTATTTTAAGAACTTATCATTTTACACATACACACTAGATTTTTGTGTACTCTGCGTGAAACAGTTGCATCTCATATATTCATAAGCCTTAACTAGAACAACAACTATCTGATCCTCTTCTAGTGTAGCAAAACTTACTAAACAAAACTAAACTGTGCCAGATTGTTGTTTGAGATAATATTACTCAACTCCCCTCAGTTCTCCTTTGAGCTGATTGTAATGTTTTTTTTTGGTGAGTGAAATGGCTGTAACATTTCTCATGGCAGCTGATAGTGATATCATATTGAGAGGTGTTGGTGGTGGTAGAAGATGATGATGCTCCCAGTCCTTTAGAAGATCTTTGCAAATAGAGTCTGGATAAACTCCTTTGTGGCTCAATATAATAGTTAATATATTGCTGAGCATATGACTCAGCAGTGCTGAGCCGCTTGGATGATAAAACAATCAAGTTACAGTTGTCATTTTCTGATTTCAGCAAGCACCCTTTTTTCCATTTTAACTTGCAAGCATGTATGCAGCCTACGCACTCAGGCCTGTATTCCCTGGTTGCAAGTTGGGGCTGCAAATGTTATACGACTAGCTATGAACACTTGGGGGGTTTAGGGGGCGGTGTTAGCCCCTCTCTTCAACGGGATACGGGGCAGTGCCTAGAAGCTCTGGACCTTTTAGGCATCAACAACCCTCAAAGTATGCATATATGCAATCAATTGTAAGCATCGAAATCTACATAGATGTATTGCTTATGGTTCATGGTAGGCAAAACTTTTTCTTTATTTAACGAACGATATAAAACTCATGACAATACAGATTTCTGTAAAAAACATTAAAAGAGCAAGAGCTACTACTTCTTTATTGCAATAGCTTTTGTTCTGTTAATGTGTCCATGGCAGAAATCTTTCACAACTGATTCTGTATCTACATGTATTTCAACATCTTTATATATGTGTAATATTAGAAGATTATTTAGACGAGCCTGCCCGATAGTGCTCCTCATCGCTGTTTTGATTTGCTTCAATGCAGAAAAGGATCTCTCACTCACTGCATAGTGGCATTAGTGGCAGGCAAAACCAATGCTGTACTACTGTAGATTAGTGAGCCTCATCGCTAGTTGCACTAGAGCGCAACTAGCGCTCGGAATTGGTAGTTGGAAATTCCAAGTGAATGAGCTTAGACTGCAATTCTTAGTACTTAGCCGTTAAAAATTACTAAAAGGCCAGGGCGGCTCAGCCACCCAGCCGCTTCAGGAAATACGGGCCTGTACGCACTACTTTCTTGACAATAATGACAAACCGGATCACTCATAGTTTAACAGGGCGTAGTAATTATGAAATCGTGACTGCGCGTTGCGAAATAGTACAACTGTATTTTTAATATTTTTACTGGAAATGGCAAGTTTCCAGTTTCCAAAAGCTTTAGTTTAATTAAGCTATGCTACATTAATTATTTTAAAGTAATCAAAAAAACTTCTGCTGGCCGTTTTCTGCTATTTTACAATTCAGCATCACAGGCACTGAACTATTATAAGCCACAAGTTTCTACATCTCACTTCATGATTTCGGTTGCCAAATGTGAAGCTAAAATGTGTAGTCTTTCTGACCTCCTGACCTTTGATAAGGCAACTTCACCAGATCAGGTTGTGAAGAGTGACTTTTCCTAGAAAACGGCACTGGCAAGTTTCTGTAAACAACTTGGACAAATTACTGTCTGCTGTCTAGAGAAATGAACTGGTTCACGATATACCAACATCTCATTGCTAGAAATATGAATTCAGGTGCAGTAAATGGTGGAACAGTTGGTGCGAACGAGCAAACAAACCAACATAAAATCAATGGAAGTTTGTGCTTTCCATCACATGAGTAGTTGAAGGAACTTGAGTACCTGAAACCTACTTGAAGTACTTTATGGCTACTCAAAGTGCTTCTTAAAAGTGGAGACGACTAGAGGTTAGCAAATCTGTAATGTACTAAACCACTTTAACGCCACATCTTGTTGTATACATACATTGTATCTTAGTAAGATATGTCTATTACCCCTGACTTTGGGCTAAGTTTAGACCTTGAGAGGCATACATACACCAGTGGACAGCTAAATCCTTAATGTATATACCTTTAGACAGCTACATTTACATACCTAGTTTACATACCACCTACACTGCTACATTCCTCATGTACATACCTAGTTTACATACCTCTACACTGCTACATTCCTCATGTAAATTATTGAAGGAATGCCTAAATTCATCAAGACTGCAATTTCAAAGTTCATATTAATGTCATATTGATTTATTCTTATGGTATACTGTAAAATCTCTACTTGAATACCATGAGCTCTATTTTTCAACCATTTCCCTGTAGTGGCAGTCAAATGGAGGTGGCCTTCAGATAAAGGATAGTGTTGTATTTTTAACATAGCTCATCAGAATTTGGAAAGCTAAATTTAACCCTTTTTACGGGCGAAGTGAATGTCGCCTATATTCTGCACTCTCCTTCAGGCAAAGCTACATTAACTTTTTTGGATGCAATAAATCTGCTGACCTTGAACTTCTAAAAAATCTCCAAATAAATATGCATGGGGAAGCTGAGAAATATTGCTACCAGTTGAGATTTAATGCTTGCAATTAACCTAGGATTATCTTATAGCCTGTGTCCTACTTTGCAGTGCATTGGAGCTTTCAATTTTTTATTTCATTTTAAATTCAAAGGCATATTTTCATTTCATAACCATATTTTACAAAATTGTATAAAAACTCATTGCACTCATTGATATGTTTGCTACAGTTTGCAGATAGAACTTGCCTTCCATATGGGATAGAAAAGGAGTTATGAGCATCTATCAATAGAGTCCCTAAGCGATTACATCATGTTGCCATGGCTCTAAAAAACTCGGTTCCAAACTAACTCGCATTTTGATCGAAATGGCCACGCTATCTATCGCATCGCTGCTATCTATCGCATCGCTGCTTTCTTTCCTCTGAGACGAAAAGAAGTCGATTAAAAAAGGAGAAAATCACTTTCACTCTGATCATGTGGAGGTGTTCAATTACCAGCAAAGAGTTTTACGACGAGAAGTCCACGCATGTATGAAAAAGGTTTATAAAGTCACAGTGGGTTAATGTTACGATTTATCAACGAAGGAAGCATACTGTGTTGTTTTGATCCGAAAATGTCGTTGTATTTAGTTCAGGTGGTCTAGGCATAAACGAACAATTCTGCGTATCTGTTGGTTTGTTCACAAAATTACCCCAAACAGTTTGAGTTTAGCCAATTCAAACATCTTTCTAATGATCTATTGTAATTTATCTTTTATACCTTTAATATTGAAAACTTCAGAATTACTTGGATGACCAACAAAAAATAAAATCGACCAAATGCGAATGTCTGAGAAGAGCCTTTAAATGTAGCCATGCAGCTGCACTTTTTATTCACGGCATCCACAATCTTAGCCGAACAGACGTCAAATGCCAGTGGAGAAAAAGGAAGGTCACAACTACGCTGTCAAATCAAGTGGTTTCAGAGCTATTTCCTCAACCAAAAAGGTACTGTGCTCTGTCGAGAAACCCTACGCAAGCCGATCGCTTCGCACTGTATGAGGATCTAAAAGAATAAAGAAAGTTTACAGGACTCTGCTGGCTGCTCAGCCCTGAGCCACCTGTTGCTACCGAGCTGCCCATGCCTTCCATCGAAGAAATTATTGCATTTTCTCTGACGAGTTTCTTCGAGCAAAAGGGAGTCAAGAACAGCTGGATTGCTTGATTCGTCATTCCAACTAGATGTACATCTACATAAAATTGCAAGGATAAGCTAGTTAACTGTGGACAAAGAGAGAATCCTGTTTGGCATTTGGCCAGAAGAGGCTGACTTACTGCCAGTAACTTTGGCTCTGTCCTCAAAGCTACAAAAGTCACTCCTTCACTAGTAAAACGTCTCCTTGGGGAGTATGATTTATCAAGAGCCAAAGCAGTCCAGTGGAGAGTTATCAATGAAAAAGAAGCCATTACAGAGTTCACTTTAAAAACAGGGAAAATTGTTCAGGATACTGTTTGATTCATCTGGGATTCTTGGGGCTTCACCTGATGGCATTGTCGACGACGAAACTGCCCTGGAGGCAAAGTGTCCATATACTGAACGAAACCTAACAATAGCAGAGGCTTTGAATTCAACATCATTCTGCCTTGAAAAAATTGAAGGTGGGCAGGGTTCCACCTTGAGGAAAGACCATGTGTCCTGGGATCAATCCATGGACAAATGTCTTTGTCTCGCAAAAAGTTTTGTTTTTTCATTGTCTAGACTACAAAAGATGTAGCAGTTATAAAATAACTGGCAGCTACATACCCTGGAGTATTTGTTGGGCATTTTATCTTCTCATCTACGAATGGAGCAAACAGAAACTACTCTATCAGATGTAATAACATTCATAAAATAGTAAACATGACCCACAAACTAAGGCGAAGGGAAATATCAAGCGAATTAGCTCAAAATCGACATAATTTATTATTACAATTTAATAATTTGTTAGTTACAACCGTTTTATTAAAAGGACTCTTATGAATATTTTTACCGACCTTATCGGACGAATCCATCGTTTGTGTTCGTTTGTTGCCTTTTCAGGACTTAGAAATGTAAAGAACTGGCAAGTTTTGGCAGCTCTCCGACGCATGGTTACACATCGGAGCAAAGCAGTAGACCATTTATGACCTTTTCACCCTTTTTGTTACACAAAAGCGTCTAATGTGGCAGCTTAATTAATTGTCGACTCAGAGATCTTTTTCTTGAGTGATTTTAAACAAAAGAGCAAGAATTTAAGTGCTTTGGCCTTCCAACGAAGAAAAGCGTGACCTACGCACTGTTTATCATCTGCATTGTTTAGAACTGCGTTTTTTAGCGCCATGGCAACGCGATGTCACACTTTAGGACTCTATTGTAAGCCGAATTAGGATAAACACATGCATGCTATTAAATAATATGCTATAAACCTGCAAATTTATTAGTTATATAGCGATAATCTATTAAATGTTGCAGAAATATATTCAAGAACATGTGACATAAATGAACCATACTTATAATACAAGCAGAAACAAAAATTAACAATTTTGAAATGAAAATATTTGCATCATTTGCTCGGCCAGTTCTGTTCTGATTGTTGCAGTCGATGGAACAAACATCTGGCTGTTCAATACCTTCCACAATGTTTTCCGACCTCAACTCTTATTTAGCACTGCTGAAGTAGTCAATATTGATATCCAAACTAATTTTTAGCAAAGCAAAACTTTTATGCGTTGCGTTTCAAACCAACAAGGATAAGCTTTAAGCTGGGCGCTAAGCACAACTTTTAGCCTAAAACTAGTCGTTCGTGTACAATTGTCAATGCTTTCCGCTTTTCACATACGTCGAAGTATCAAGACTGCGTTAAACAAGGAACTACTATTAGCCTGAAACAGTTATTAAGTATTTCTATGATGTTGCTTTCAAAGTTTTAATGAAAAAAAGAAAAGTTTTGAAGTTGGAAAACGGACCTCAATATGAACAGAAACACTGAAATAATTAGTAGTTATTGATGTAACCAAGTCATTAATAGTATGATTTTGTGGACACTTCAACTGATCAATTGCTATAATGGGTTAGCGAATATAAAGAATGTCAAATGGTGGCGGTCAAATAGAAGTGGCGTTCAAATAGAAATGGCTTTCAATGAAAGGGTGGGACTATTTTTCAACTCTTCTATTGTGGCAGCCAAATAGAGGCGGCGTTCAAATAAAGGTGGCGTTCAATTAGAGGTTTTACGGTATGCCAACAAAACACAGGATGCTAGTGTTAAAAATCACTAGAAGGCACAGTGAGATTCGTGGTATTCAAAGTTTTAATGGATATATTCAGCTACAACAGTAACCTTGTTATACAAAAACACTTCTACAAAAAGGGTGCAAGTACTTGGAGATTATGCAAAGCAACACCAACCATGAAGCCAAAGTACGTCACAAAGCCATTACCGAATACAAGAAACGCATTCGGCAGGTCCTACGAAGCCAGCTGAATGACAGGAATCAAGTCATGACAATAAACACCTACGCACTGCCAGTAATAAGATACCCAGCAGGCATAATAAAGTAGACTGAAGAGGCCATCAAGGTAACAGATATAGCAACTCGTAAGCTGCTAACCATACGTGGAACATTCTACCCAAAATCTGATACTACTAGATTGTATCTTGATAGGAAAGATGGAGGTAGGGAACTCAAAAGTGTACAACAAACAGTGAAAGAGGAAGAACAAAGCATTAAAGCCTATGCAGCTTTCATGGCCACCTCAGATCAGTTGCTAGCTGAATTTCAATCGGCTGCTCTGACAATGGAGCTTCACATTGATGATGAGGAACTTGACTGGCACATGATACCTCTTCATGGTGCTCACCACCGACAAATATCTAAGGTTGGGGATCTCCACCAGACATATATGTGGCTGAACAAAGGAAACCTAATGGCCAATACAGAGTCGCTACTCATGGTAGCCCAGGAGCAAGTGCTTCCAACAAGGCAACTCTAAACAAAAATCTATCACACTAGAATTGACCCTAGATGCAGACTGTGCAAAAATGCACCTGATACCATCCAACACAGGCATGGGCAAACTACGGCCCGGGGGACACATGCGGCCCGTTAAACTTTTTAATCCGGCCCGCCGAACTTGAAGAAATTAAATAAATAAACTTTGTTAAACCATAACTGTCACGAACAACTTTTATCGTATTTACTAGGTAAATCAAACACGCTGATTCCGATTTTTTACTCAAAATAAAGATTAGTTTACTTACTTTCAGAGTAGTGAAGGCTTTTTTTACAGCGTTTTAATATCGGTCTCGAAAACAACACGATCGCCATAACAAGCTCCGCCCATAAATAGGTGACGTAACCTAGCTTTTTAGGAACAGAAGTTACGTAGGGATGTTTAGACCGATTTAGAATAATAGAGATGGGTGTTTTAAAATCCATTAATATCTAAATTCAGCGTTAAAAATAATATCAGTCTGTTCTGAAAGGTAGATAAGCTATTTAGCATTGCATATTTTAAAAAACGCGATAACAACGCTAGCTTGTGATAAAACCGCGCTTTTTGAGCTCATTTTTCTTGGCGTTCGACCCATTTAAACGTCATGTAACAATGCTACAAGCAATTTTAAATAGTTTATATAACTTTCATAAAAAAATGAAATTATTTTACAGGCTGGATTTAGATGATAATGGGTTTTAAGACACCCATCTCTATTATTCTAAATCGGACTTGTAATTCTAAATGGGCGGAGCTTGTAATCCCGATTGTGTTGTTTTCGAAATGAATATTGAAACGCTATAAAAAAGCCTAAATGACTTTGAAGGTTAATCTTTATTTTGAGTACAAAATCGGAATCAGCGTGTCTGATTTACCTAGTAAATACGATAAAAGTTGTTCGTGACAGTTATGGTTTAATGCTTTATTTTCCCTGCAATTCTAATGTGTTCCCACTAGATGGCGCACTCTAGATACATTGACTTTGTTGAGGTTCCGCATATTACGGTACTCCACGTTTGCTTTTTGACCCCTCAGTCCTTCTGTAAAGATGAGCGGACCTAAGAAAAGGAAAGTGGACAGAGAATGTCGAGTCTTCAATAAGGAGTGGACAACTAAATATTTTTTCACTGAACACCGATCGTCTGCTGTATGCCTGATATGTCAGGAAACTGTGGCGGTTTTTAAAGAATATAATATTAGCCGTCACTTTACTACAAAGCATGCTAACTATGCTAGCAAGCTATCAACGAAAGAACGGGAAGCTACTGCTCAGAAGTTGGCGGCTAATTTACAGGCTCAACAAAACTTTTTTCACCGCCAAACTGCCATTCAGGAGTCAAGTACCAAGGCCAGTTTTATGCTTTCATTCAAACTGGCAAAGGCCAGCAAGCCTCTGTCTGAAGGCGAGTTTTTAAAAGAATGTATGGTGGAGACAGCAAGTGTCTTGTGCCCAGAGAGCAAAGACAAATTTAAAAAAATCAGTTTATCGCGCAGGACAGTGATTCGTCGTGTGGAACTAATAGATGAAGATATCACCAGCAACTTAAATAAAAAGGCGAAGTCATTCACGTTATATTCATTAGCACTGGATGAAAGCAACGATGTCAAAGACACTGCTCAGCTCCTCATTTTTATCCGAGGGATTAACAACACTTTTGAAATAACGGAGGAGTTTTTGACAATGGAGTCTCTGAAAGGACAAACATGGGGAGAAGACTTGTATGACCGGGTGTCTGCTGTCATCGAAAATATGAAGCTCCCTTGGAGTAAACTTATCAACGTCACCACAGATGGATCTCCGAATTTAACGGGGAAAAACGTTGGCCTGCTGAGGAGAATCCAGAATAAAGTCAAAGATGAAAATCTTGACCAGGATGTTATTTTTCTCCACTGCATCATCCACCAGGAATCTCTATGTAAATCGGTATTACAACTGAATCATGTTGTGAATCTTGTCGTGAAACTCGTCAACTTTATTCGCGCAAGGGGACTTCAGCACCGTCAGTTCATTACGTTTCTGGAGGAAACTGATGCGGATTACCAAGACCTGCTTTATCACTCCCGAGTCCGCTGGTTAAGTTTGGGCAAAGTGTTTCAACGAGTGTGGGAGCTCAAAGAGGAGATTGGTGCATTTTTGGAGTTACAGGGAAGGGCTGACGAATTTCCTGAGCTGAGCAACAAGAGCTGGCTGTGTGACTTTGCGTTTGCTGCGGATGTATTTTCACACATGAATGAGCTCAACATGAAACTACAGGGGAAGGATCAGTTTGTGCAGGACATGTACACAAATGTGAAAGCCTTCAAATCCAAGCTGGTTTTATTCTCCAGGCAAATTTTAAAATTCGTTCACACATTTTCCCACACTAGCCACGCTGAAAGAGGCCAGCGCAAAAGTGAAGAAATACAGCGAGTCACTAGATGTGCTGCACGGAGAATTCTGCCGTCGGTTTTCTGATTTTGAAAAAATCGACAAGTCACTTCAGTTGGTGGCCTGTCCCCTGTCACAAGACCCCGAAACAGCTCCAGAGAAGCTGCAGCTCAAACTGATCGACCTTCAGTCCGACCCAGTCTTAAAAGAGAAGTTCAACTCTCTGAAACTGAATGACTTTTATGCTTCACTCAATGAAGCCGCATTTCCAAATCTCCGGAGGACAGCGCAGAAGATGCTGGCGTTGTTCGGCTCGACCTTCGTGTGTGAACAGACGTTCAGCATCATGAACATCAACAAGGCCAGCCACAGGTCCCAATTAACAGACCAACACCTCAGATCCATCCGAAGAATTGCTACAACTAAACTCACTCCAGACTTTGATGCGCTGGCTAAAAAGGGGGACCAACAGCACTGTTCCCACTGAAAGTAAAAGTTTCTCCTTTGTATTATGTAAAAAATGCTTTGAAAATAATTAGTTCAGTAAGCCTTATATGTTACATGTCATTTCTGTTAAGGAGCGCACAAAAGTGGTGTGCAAATGAACGCACATTCTCAAAACAAACAATGTGCACCAGATCAAATATAACGCGCTCCGCAGTGGTGCGTTATCGATGTTCCGTCCTTGCGCTGATCGTTGTTGACTTTTGGCACTGGAGACACAAACTGAATAGAAGGAGCAGGATAAGTACATCTGAATCTCTTACTGTTTTTGAAATAAATACAGTCAGGAGGAGAGTGATGATGATATCCAGAAAGTAACAGAACTTGCAGTGCTTTAAAATAGAAATTGTTAGTAATAAAAAAATTATTTTTTATTCATTTAATTTTCAGTGTTTTAAGACTCATTTCAATAAATAGCTAAATACTGTGGGGCTTTAAAGACAGATCTTTTGTTGTAATGCTTTTGTTCATTTTCATTTGAAACTAAAGCACATGTTTTCTCCATATCCCATGATATATATTTTTTTCTCCTGTGAGGTGGGGTTACCAAAACACTCCATCCATCTGCTCCTGGTCCGGCCCCTCTGTCAAAATTTAGAACCCATTGTGGCCCACGAATCAAAAAGTTTGCCCACCCCTGATCCAACAAATAATTAGTGGACGCAAGCAGCTAGCAGGGAACGCATACACTGAGCGGCATAATTATTTTGCAGGTGTTGTGTATAGAAGTCTATGTGATAAGTATGGCCTTAATAAACCATAACACAGGTGGGAAGCTCCTGGTAAAGCCAAGGAAAATGACCGTGCTAAGATCCTCTGGGACTTCTACATCCGGACTGACAAGCATGTCCTAGCAAACCAACCAGATATAGTGGTGGTGGACAAGGAGAACAAGAGGGCTACTATAATAGATATCTTGCAATACCTAATGACTACAATATAGCCAGCAAAGAAAAACTAGAGAAATATCTCCTTCTTGGAGAAGAGATTGAAAAATGCGAGAACGTAAGAACAACTGTAATTCCAGTAGTCATTGGGGCACTGGGCGCAATGACACCTGCGGATAAAATGTGGCTTGCCCATATACCAACAGTAATCAACGCAAGTGAGTTGCAGAAAAGTGCACTACTGGGAACAGCTAAGATCTTGAGGCGAGTGCTCAAACTCCAAGGTCTCTAGTAGGAGACCCGATTTAGAGCAGATATTACCACCGATACGGGTTAACCGGGGTGAGGAAACCATTTATATATGTATATAATTATATTTCAAATTCCAAATTCAAAACAAAAATTTGGCTGATGGACGGATGAATTATCGATGGGTTAAGAGAAAGGAGGTTTAGTTATCTAATAAGTAATTTTCAACATTGGTTTAGCATGCGTTTGTACATGAACAAGTACTTAGGAGTTAGACGAGCTTTACTATAACAAGAGCATGTCTGTCCACCTGCCTGAAGCCATGCTTAGAAGCAAGAAAAGCAATGCATCACACAAGAATTGAACTCATCAAGCTTAGCAGCCAGGGACACTACCAACAAGGTGGTCTTGTGCGCACTCCAAACAAGGTGATCTTGTGCGAACAATCAACTTAGCAGCCATGGTGGTCTTAGCAGCCATAGGGGTCTTAGCAGCCATAGTGGTCTTAGCAGTCATAGTGGTTTTAGCAGCCATAGTGGTCTTAGCAGCCATAGTGGTCTTAGCAGCCATAGGGGTCTTAGCAACCATAGTGGTCTTAGCAGCCATAGTGGTCTTAGCAGCCATAGTGGTCTTAGCAGCCATGGTGGTCTTAGCTGCCATAGTGGTCTTAGCAGCCATAGGGGTCTTAGCAGCCATGGTGGTCTTAGCAACCATAGTGGTCTTAGCAGCCATAGTGGTCTTAGCAGCCATAGTGGTCTTAGCAGCCATAGTGGTCTTAGCAGCCATAGTGGTCTTAGCAGCCATAGGGGTCTTAGCAACCATAGTGGTCTTAGCAGCCATAGTGGTCTTAGCAGCCATAGTGGTCTTAGCAGCCATGGTGGTCTTAGCTGCCATAGTGGTCTTAGCAGCCATAGGGGTCTTAGCAGCCATGGTGGTCTTAGCAACCATAGTGGTCTTAGTAGCCATAGTGGTCTTAGCAGCCATAGTGGTCTTAGCAGCCATAGTGGTCTTAGCAGCCATAGTGGTCTTAGCAGCCATAGGGGTCTTAGCAACCATAGTGGTTTTAGCAGCCATAGTGGTCTTAGCAGCCATAGTGGTCTTAGCAACCATGGTGGTCTTAGCTGCCATAGTGGTCTTAGCAGCCATAGGGGTCTTAGCAGCCATGGTGGTCTTAGCAACCATAGTGGTCTTAGCAGCCATAGTGGTCTTAGCAGCCATAGTGGTCTTAGCAGCCATAGTGGTCTTAGCAGCCATAGTGGTCTTAGCAGCCATAGGGGTCTTAGCAACCATAGTGGTCTTAGCAGCCATAATGGTCTTAGCAACCATGGTGGTCTTAGCAGCCATAGTGGTCTTAGCAGCCATAGTGGTCTTAGCAGCCATAGTGGTCTTAGCAGCCATGGTGGTCTTAGCAGCCATAGTGGTCTTAGCAGCCATAGTGGTCTTAGCAGCCATAGTGGTCTTAGCAGCCATAGTGGTCTTAATAGCCATAGTGGTCTTAGCAGCCATAGTGGTCTTAATAGCCAAGTCTTGTGCGCACAATCAACTGCGCACAAGACCACTTTGCAGCATCATGAAATAATTCTACAGATACGCAATACACATGAGATTCTCTCATGACACCCCCAGAGTACTAGCAGTTACAATGAAAGACTGAAAACAGCCGATTGTTATTGTTCACAGAAAATTTAAACTTAGATTCATAGCTAAGTATGTCTCTTTGTTTTTCTAGATTTGCTGGATTTATCAGCTTCGAAGTGAGAGTTAATTTCATGCATTGTTTTGGATGGTAGAAAAATCTTTAATGTTCAAGAGTGGGTGTCTTTGACAATGTTTAAATGCATGAAGACTGCTGAAAATTAAAAATCCTTCAAAATATTTCAGTTTCACGACCGAGTTTGCTAGGCTATTCATTTTTCTGACGCACATTGTGAAAAAGTACCGAAAGGTCTTGAAAAACATTTGTGATTGATCACAAGCTGCAGTTGTAAAAATATTTTATAGAAGCTTTAAAAAGGCTGAGAAATAGGCTCATTTTTAGAATAACCATTTCGTCATAATACAGGCTACATAATACATAATACAGGCTATTTTGTCATCAAGTAAAGTTTAATTTTATTTTTGCGTTTAACATTTGAGCTAATACTCAGCAATCAGTAAAAGGAACATGTATGAAAAATGGCATGCAGGTGTCATTGATTGCATGAAACTCAGAGACTGCAATAGCTGCTCCAACAGATGGGGTGTACTGTATTATTCAGAGTGCACCAAACAAAGGTGAACAATTACATTAGAACAAGTTTTTTTTAGTGTTTTATGAAAACAATTTGCTTAACTGTTTTGACATTATTGCTGCTGCTCAATAGACAATTATTGAACAATTCTTCACTTAATGCATCTGTTGAAGCTAATCAATTGGACATTCGACCAACCAATAGCCTGCGCAGCTACAATAGTTTATCGTAAGACGCTATGAAGTATTAGTATTTAATGTGAGTATGTCGTTTCCATAAGAAGGGACTTAGTGCAGAAATACTTTATTTGAATGTTCAGTTGTTTTGAAAAAAGGTCTTGTATAATGATCAAACATTGGTAGCTAGTCTTTTTAGAAATGCTGTAGAAGACTAACAAAATTTATACACCATAAAATTGGGCATTCCGCAATGCTTTGTGTCTGAATATTCAACGTTATATTTTAACGTATTTGGTAAGACGTGTAAAAGTGTGTAGACAAATATTAACTGAATGAAAAATTTACAACCTGGTCACGAAACTACCAATGGACCATCAGTTTTAACAAAATATAATTTATCGAGTTGTCTGCACTTTTTCAGCTTTAAGAATACACAAGAAGATAACTCTTAATCTTATGTTTTATCCTGCAGTTGATTGTGATCATCAAACCTCAACTTAATTAATTTTTTATTTTAAACAATAAGCAAGAAAAAATAACAAAAATTGCCTCTATTTGCATACCTGATATTACATATGGTTTATAAAATAAATTTATATTTACACTCACATATATGCATATACATGTACATGTATTATTTCATTCGTATATTTGTGTAGCACCATATAATTGTATTGTCTTTACCCAAAGGAGTTTTAATAGTATAGGCATTCTGTTTTGTCGATGAATTTAATAACAGTGTCCCATTTCAAAGTGTTAGGATGTATCTGTTGTCGAGGAGTATTATAGTCTGAGCATTGGTAGAGGTAGTGTATACTAATTTCGTCTTCCAACAAACATGGGCATGTAGGTGTATAGGTTGCTCCAATGGCATATTGGAATAGTTGCAGCTTGCTATGACCAGTTAGCAGATCACACAGTGCAGCAAGTGCTTTCCTTTCTGTCTCTAGAGGTATTGGGTTATTGAATAAATGGTCTACTGAGAGAATTGCAATTAGGCCTACTGAGCAATTCCCATTAATTAGTTGCATCTTCCATCGTCTCAGCCATTCTGATTTTGTAAGATTGTTAATGTTTGTTTTACTGAGTTTTTTAGAGTCAATATTATCAACTTCTACATTTCTGGAGATTATCTGCCTGATATCAGCTTTCAATGCTTTTATCAGTGAGCTGTGAGGAGAAGCGGTAATGATGTGCAACATATCTAATTTAATCAGACACCACATTATTTGTAGCCTTTCTCTTGTCATTTGAATAATTATCGGGAGTACACCCAGGCCTGCCAGCCCAAGAGTGGGGCAATGCTTGAGATTTGGTATTGGGGCAATTGATGTATCAATGATAGTATATATAAAATTGTAGAAATTGGGGCAAAAATCTCACGCATTTCTCACTCATTTTCATTTTTTCTTTGGTGTGATTGCGTGAGTCTCACGCCCAATGTGTGAGAGTTGGCTGGCCTGGTCATCAGTAATAACGTGTAATGATTTTAAAGATGGCTTTAAATGACTTCCAAGAGGAGTTTGAGGTGAGGATGCAGTGAGACTTTTTCAGTCAAGATCCAAAGAAAACATGTGTGTAGAGCCTTGGGAACAATTGCATGAGTGAGAATATTTCCGTTTGACAGCTTATTCCTAAACACAGAAACGGCTTAAACATGTTATTTTTGTATTCAACGACTTAACACTGGTGCCAATCTGTTTCTTTAACCTCAACTTGCTAAAAAATGTTTTGAGTGAGCATTTAATGACTACGTCACAAATCTTTCTAACAAAACTAATGCCCTATCATTAAAAAATTCATCTCTGCTTATTATTTGAAATATTCAGTTTATTTAAAAGTGGTTGTATCAATGAATTATGACTAAATACCGCGTTGACTTGAAAAATAGTGATTCTATTTAGGATATAAGCTGTATAATACTTGCATACCATACTTAGGTTTTATCTGTTGTAGCATTTACAACGCAAATAATTTTGGTTTTCTATTTGCCAAATAATCGATCAAATACATGTATATTTCTAACGAGTCTTTACCAAAGACTCTTTAGTGCCTGTTTATGTCTATGTAGAACGAGAAACAGAAAAATTTATACATGTACTGTATTTGGTTTCTGCTTGGTTCAACGACAGTTGTAGTTGTCCTCTCGTGTCTTAGTTGCCCTCCAACATTTATTGCTACGCCCATATCGGGAACTCGCATTTACAGATTATGTTTACGTTGTTAAGAAATTGGTTTATTTGCTGCGAGCCACTTCTGCAATATATCCCACCGCACCAACCGGTCGCTCAGTGCTACAATTCGTTAATGAATTGCAGTCATAACAATTGAACGTATAACAAGCTGGTTGCTTTCATAGCCGTGCAACATGGGTGGTACTATGTCCAATATGTGGGAAACTTGGACAAATCGTGAAAACCAACCTAATTACGCGATGCCGCCAACCTTTGACCCGTTGTTAGGTTTTGAAAATGGTAGAAAGCCAAGAGGTGAGTGCATGAAATTCACATGCATATGCTCTCTAAGCATATTTTTAAAACAATAATTATGTAATAGTAAATGTTTAAAACGTGAGGTCAAACAGAATCGCAGTGTCTATAGACAAAGTTATTGAACTACAAATGTAAACACGATACAAATTTGTTACAGAAATGGTTGCTACTCATGAAGAAATGGAAGCTGCAAATGTACCCCACAGATATCGAGATTATTGTGCGCACCTTTACATAGACATTCTCAAATGCCGTAAGCAAAATGCTCCTTGGTTTAGAGCCTGTAACCATGAGAAGCACGCCTACGACAAATGCGAATACGAAGAGTAAGTTTTACGGCGTCTTCAAGCTTGTCAGCGTTTTCATACTCTCAAAAAATTTTTGGTCATGATTCACTGAAAGCACTCATCAAATTGCGGGTAATAACTTTGTTACTGTGTCCTCCAACTCCAGTAAGGATAGGATCAGATATTTTGTGAGCATGGACTCATTCAATACCTATAAACCAGACGATCTTTTAGTAAACTATGCATCGTATAATTGCAAACAGATACATCAAATTAAATGTTTGCTAAATTTTTGTTATTCCATACCTAGTTCATAGCTTTTGTCTCTATAATGAACTACAATCATGTGCAAAAGAAAGGGCCCACCTCTGATTCTCATTGTCAATATACATTATGTACATGTAGACCAAATTTCAAATGCTCATAAAATTGTGCCAACTTGTTGAAATCTACCTAAATTATATATCAATAGACTCAGCATTTACCCAGCTTTCTTTTGATGTGAGTAATTCCAGTGTAAATGGATGAGCAAGTACTAATTAGCTTCCTTTAATCCTACTTTATTTTCGCTAATCTCGTCAAACAATAGCCAATTTTTAATTGGCTCTAGCTTCTGATTGAAGTGAGATATTCACTCACTTTGAAGTTTGTCTGACACTTCAACTCATTCGTGAGATGATATTAAAATTTTAGCATTCTGTAAAATTTAGAATTTGTGTATATAAGGCAGCGAAAACGGGACTTCAGGCATTCGCAATTTTGTCATCGACTAAGCATCATGACCAAGCATCTGACTACTGAGGAAAAAGCTGTCATTGTTCACCTCCACAAGAGTAACAAATCACAGAGAGAGATTGTTAAAGAGACAGGGCACTCCAGGAAAAGGGTCAGGACAACCATTGCTAACTGGAAGGAAAATGGGAGCCTTGCTGAGAAGCCAAGATCGGGGAGACCAAGAAAGTCTACTGAGAGAAGTGAGAGAACCCTTGTCCGCATGTCCTTACACGAGACCGTCACCTCACCAACCAACAACTGACTAAGGAATGGAAAAATTCTGCTGGTGTTCAGGTTCATCCATCTACTGTGAGACGGATATTGATCAAGTATGGGCTGAGAGGCTGCAAGGCCAGACGCAAACCCCTGCTCACGGAAAATCACCGAAAGAAGAGACTCGAATGGGCTAAAGAACACAGATACTGGACCCGTGCTCAGTGGCAAAGAGTGATGTTCAGTGATGAATCAACCTTTATTATACAAAATCATGCTGGAAACAACTTTGTTCGGAGAAGGGTAGGTGAAGAATGGAAACCACAATGCATCGTACCAACAATAAAACATTCGACTTCCGTAATGGTATGGGGATGCATGGCTGCGTCAGGTGTCGGAAGGTTGGAGGTTGTTTCTGGCATGATGAATGCTGCGAAATATGTTGAGGTGTTAAAGAAAAAGATGCTGCCTAGTGCAGAAAAGCTATTTCTTGAAAGAAGGCTGCCTTGGTATTTCCAAGACGACAATGCCCCATGCCATCAAGCAAGAATTGTGAAGAGTTGGATCACAGATAACAACGTCAAAACGATACTTTGGCCAGCCCAATCACCTGATCTCAACTCAATAGAAAACTTGTGGCAGAGGATTGGCTTAATAGTGAGCAAAGACAAGCACCATGTCGTTACCAAAGAAGAACTGCTCAAACTTGTAAACAGCATGCCTAAACGCTGTCAGATGGTCATTCACAACAAAGGATGGCCAACAAAGTACTAATGACCTTCCAAAATCAACCCCAACGACCCTTTTCAGGGCCACCAACACTTCCAAGAGAGTGAATTGTTCGACAAAAAGAGTTTCCCAATGATACTTTGTGTAATACTGATGAAATTAAATTATGCCATATTAGGCATTTTCGGAAGTTGCAATGGAAATTCCATCCCAGACATTACATTTTGCAGGATAGATCAAAAATGACATCAGGTTCTGATTCTCCAGAAGCTGCTGATTCCAAACATATATACATTATTATACTTGGAGCGAACACCTTTGCTTCAGCACAGGTTTACTGTCTGAAATACACAATAATTTAGGGTGGGCCCTTTCTTTTGCACATCACTGTAGATCTATTCTTTTGTGACTCTTTTTAGCTTAAATTATGCTTCAATTTAATCATGCTGAAATGAAATGGTAGGACTACAGAAGACTAATGAGTTGTCAATAGTATAAGCTAACAACATTCAGGCAAAGTGCTTATTCATTAGGTGTAAACTATTGCTCCAATCAATAAGGGAAATACCTTATTAATCTAAGAACACGACCCTTACAAACTTATCTAGCTTGTAGTGTTTTAACCTGCTTCAACCTGATTATCATGCATTTTACAAATAGTAGTACATAGTGTATATAATATATTAAAACATCAAGCCACTAATATTCATGATATGATGATGTTAGCTAAAAGGATAGCATACAAATATCTTTTACCAAATGAACTAAAGTTCATAGCATAATGGAACCTGCAGCTTCAACGGGACCACATCTCAGGGTTGAAAAGAACCTACAGTCTCTGTAGTTCTGTAGATTGGTCTTCTAGAAAGCCTCTGTAGATTGGTCTTCTAGAAAGCCTCTGTAGATTGGTTTTGTGTTTGCCAAAACGTTTGTTTGCCCAATAACATTACAACGTTACCATTCTAATGTCATTGGGCTCATGAGTTTCATCAAAAGATGGTTATTTGTTGCCAGTAATCAGCATATACAGTCACATTCAGTTCTGCAGTATGTAATTCTAGTTTTTGCTAATTTTTAATTCTGGTTTTATCTGTAGTGGAGCAGCCTTGATCAACTCTTCCTATCACAAATCACGCTGAAGGTTTCATTCTGAATCTATTTCAAAAATAAAAGAAATAAATGATTTTATAAGTAGTGTTTTTAAATTACCCCCGATTACCACATTTCAAAACATGTTGAAATTATCTCTTATTGAATGGAAACAGCGTAATTACAGTATTTCTATGCTTCGAATGGCTTCAAATTGCCTGCTACCGACGATTTCGTGCCCTACCGTTTCAACGATTCGAATTGGCACTAAATCGATTTTTCCAAGATTGGTTATGTATCCCATAAAACCAAATTGTGAAAAGTAGACTTGTTTTAGGGTCATGGTTACTTTTTAATTTATATGTAGTCAATTACCTAAAACAGTAATTATTTCGTCCTCATACTCAGCATGTAAATGGTAATGTAAAGACAAAAAGCCAAGCTGTAGTGAGTAGCGGTAGAAAGTTTTTTACCTTCACTGGGGAGAGCTAGCCGAGTATTATCTTTGGATCCATCAGTATTGATCCAACTTAATTCAAAGCATGGAAACGCATTGAATGAGCAATCGTTGTGGCCTACAATTGTCCGTAAATTTGAAACTTCTCTACACACAATTTTCCATGAAATGCAATCGACATTGTAATTACTCTATTGATTCGAGAATCTAATCAGAACTAAGAAAACTTAGCATTCATCAAACATAGGTGTTAAATAGCAAGGGTTGTCATGGTATCCTACAAACATTAACTATTCTCAAAGATCTCATGCCGCTGTTTTATTGGCTGACCTATTGGCAGTGAAGCCTTTTCGACACAATTTTTGTGCTCCTTAATACAAGTTTGCGAAACAAAAACACGATAGATTCTTTGTGGAGAATAACCTCATATCCATATTTATCCATGTATTCATTAACCTCATACATATCATAGCCATACTTAAAAAAATTTAAAAGTAGGCCAACAATTACACAACAGTTTTACTGTATCTGTGTCATCAGTCATTCACTCCATAAACAAAACTTTTGTTTTGTTGGATATATCTACACATATATATATGTATGTATACTAGATGAATGTCCGATGTTGCGCGGGTAATAAAAAAGTCTTTGGACAGAAAATTTATTTGTTTTTCACATATAACAACATTTGCTATTTTAACTTTCAAACTTCATATTATGAGAAAAGTGTTTTGTGTAGTTGACATAAATTAGGAGAGAAAATAAAAACAACTGTAAAGGTTTTCAAACTTTGTCAAACAACTGTAACCTTCAAACTTCATATCATGAGGAAAATGTTTTGTGCAGTTCAAATAAATTAAAAAAACAAAACAACTATAAAAGGGTGTAAATGTGAAATAATTAGCAAGTAATAGCTAAATTAAATCTGTTTTGCTACGAGTACAATAAAAGATGATCCGGTAATGATACAATTAATGTGGACTGAGAAAACAAAATAAAAATCCTGAATATGTTGAATTAATAATAAAAATTCTTACACAGAAGTGGGTGTGTATAAAAAATGTTCTTGTTCCACCAGAAGCTATCTATCAAAACTTTGAATACGATGATACTGGTACCTCTCGATACTGGTACAAATGTAAAAATGAGATATCGTACTGTCTTGATCTGACCGAATGGAGAAAGAATGACGAGGCTCTTCCTACGGAGATAATACAATTGTTCGTGTGAAAAGAATTGGCCTTGACCACGATTTTAGCAAATGAACTTTACGAAAAACCGAAAATGGAAGTTCAAGAAAATACGAAAAAGCATCAAGTTTTATAGAGTTAATAGAATTCATAGTTTCGAATAATACGTCATTTAACGTGTGCATACTCTATACGGTATATATGATAACATCTTTGATCAATACGTCGTGTATACCTTAGTGGTAGAGCGCGTGGATTTACAACTTGCGGTTGCAATCTTCGTGAATTCAAATCAATCAGAATGTGAAATTTTAATTTGAAGATTTTAATAGCGATAACTGGACTTACCAAAGGACAGACAGATGACCAACATTGAGAAATATATATATATAGATATATACTCATGCTACAGACAGTACTGTTTCGGCTATTGAAGCCTCATCAGTGCGGCTCAGAGCCGGCAAGGGAGACAAGACCCATTGCCAATGAAAGTTGACTTCCTGTCATGAAACAACTAAGTTGTCTCACAGACTTTAAGAAAGTTAATCTGCTGACACCAGAGTGCTCAAATCACAAATGTGATGAGCTTTGCATCAAGGCTAATAGTGTCACACATCTCACAGAGTGCTCAACCAAACCGAAGTCAGGGAACAAATATATATAATCTTTTTTGCTGTATCATTTAAAATAAAACTGGAATTTTTGAGCAAAATATGGTTCAACTACAATTTATAGTTTTAATCCCCTTTTAATGTATAAAGTGTATAATTGTTAAGTGTTGTAGTTGGCTCATTTCCAAGGTCAAAATGCTTCTGAAAGTATGATATGCTAGGCACTCAGCTCAACATCTATTATAGCTATTATCTATTATTATATTATTGTATCTTTAAGAAATTTAGCAACAGATCATCTCTAATTAAATTCGATATTCAAAACATACAAGTTGTGGTGGTCTGTGGTTTTAAGACAATACATGACACTTTACTTACAGTTGGGTGTTGAGAATGAAGGAATACGAACGGGAGAAGCGGCTCATACGGAAACGCAACGCTGCTTTGAAGGAAATGTTATAATGTAATGACTGCATTTTAAACTTATGTTATTCTATCAAAAGTATAATGTAGAGTTAACATACTTTTATTGGCTATTCGAATGCGACACTTGGAGCAATTTTTGCTGTCTTGCAAGTTTGCACATATTTGCTGTTTTGGAATGCATCTGCTGTCATGTTATGCGAATGTGTGATGTCATAACCACAGTTCGATAAGTGTGATGTGAGATATTTTACGATTTTGACTAAAAAATACATTTAATAACAAACTTTCATCATTCCATTATTCAAATTCTGGGATTTGATGCATAAATAATTAAACATAGGCAATCTTCCATGCAAATACATGTACATATCTTGAATTCCTCAAAACGAGTTGGAATCTTTGGTTCACAACTTCTCAGCATCCTGCTAAGGTGGCTGGTGATGTTGCAGTCTAAATATTATTGCGATGCAGTGCTCCTTGTTACTAGTTTTTTAGTTACTAGATTTAACTTACCTGCCAGCCCAGTAGTGATTTGTGCAGCAGCATAGCCTGCCGCGGTCTAAAGACAATCGATATGAGCTTTATCAATAACTAGGTGAATGACCAGCGTTGCCCGGGTTATAAAAGTCTGTGCACAGAAAATTTATTTTTATTTAACATATAACAACATTTACCATTCAAACTTCATATCATGAGAAAAGTGTTTTGCGCAGTTTAAAAAAATTAAGAGAAAAGATAAAACAACTGTAAAGGTTTTTAAACTTTGTCAAAAACTGTAACTTTCAAACTTCATATCATAAAGAAAATGTTTTGTGCAAGTCAAATAAATTAAAAAAAATAAAACAACTATAAAAGGGTTTAGATGTAAATCTGAAATAATTAGCAAGTAATAGCTAAATTATTAAGTCTGTTTTGCTACGATTACAATAAAATATGATTCAGTAATGATACAATTAATAAGAACTGAAAAAACAAAGTAAAATTCCTGAATATGTTGAATTAATAATAACAATCCGTGCATAGAAGTGTGCGCGTATAAAAAAGGTTACTGTTCCAGCAGATATCCATCAAAACTTTGAATACGACGATACTGGTACAAATGTAAAAATGAGACATCGGACTGTCTTTGTCTGACTGAACGGAGAGAGAATGTTGAGGCTATTCCTACTGGAAATAATACAATTATCCGAGCGAGAAGTATTAGCCTTGACAGCAATTTCGCAATTGAACCTTACGAAAAACTGGAAATAGAAGTTCACGAAAAAGCATCATGTTTGATAGTTTCAATTATTACGTGAATTTACATTATTTAGTGCATAAAATAGGGAAAAGGGTGTATACAAAGTATATAGTAAGGGCTTTGAATCGTGAGAGCTTACGCGGACTGGTGGTTGGCCGATTGGATTGTAAACCTGCGGTTGCAATAATCGTGAGTTCAAATCCAGCAAGATGCAAGATTTTAATAGCTATAGCCAGACAGACAAAGACAGACGATAAACTTTGAAAAATATATATATATAACCTTGACATATACAGGCTGAACTCTCAGATGCTTCATCACTCATCATTGCATGCAGCAGTATTGGTGCGGATGTAAATTTTTATCAAATATCTGTTGGAATGTTTTCAAACCTCATAATTGAGGCAAGGCAGCCTTGGTCTGCTATATGATAAGTCACAGTGCAAATGTGAAAAAAACCTCTTCATAGCTGTAATCTCTTTCCTACTTCTATAATGCAAGAAATAGAATTTTCAAAGAAATGATGTGAGCAAAACACTACCTAGCCAACAATCAAATATGAGAGCAGAGACAAATACCATAAAAATAGAATTTATTAACGAAAGGTAACAGCTAAATAGGTAACAACAGATAGCGCAAGGTTTTTGTACAGAATAGTTTTTTATAAATTTTTTGTTAAAAATCCTACACATCTTGCTTGCGATCGCACATTCATACTAGTAAAAACTTCACAGTACAATCACTCATTACCCGAACATATTTTTTGTTTAGGTGACAAAAGCTCAAACATGATTTGTTATACAAAATGACAATTATTAGACAAAATCAAGTAATCTAAAATCAAGCTTGCACATTGCTAATTTTAGCATACTTGGCAAACTGATAAGAATTCATGACCTTGACATAGTAGTGCGCAAATATTAAAACTAGAACGAACAAGGGTGACTCAGTTAAACACAAAGACCATGAGTGCCCATAATTGGCTGGCATTAAATACCTGTACAATTGCCAGTAAGGCATCAACACACAAAATCAACTGACAAGAATGTTTAAGTAGGATACAATGGAAACGCCCATATTTACATATTGCTACATGACTGTACATTTCACGGTGAAGGAAGTTTTCTATGAGACAGACATATATAAGATAGCTTCAGTGCTCAACATCTTCCAGTTTTAGCATGTTAGCGTGCTTGGGTAAAGGAACTTGCTGTTGACTAGCCAGCTCTGCTCCACAAAACCATTTTGTGATGTGGTCAGCGCCCGCACGCTCAGAGCTCATCCCCGCCATTTGCTGAGACTGCTGCTGCTGGAGAAAGGCCAACTGTTGCATTGATTGGAGGGACGAGTCGGTGCCTGTGGAATATACCAGAAGGTTAACAGTCTAAGTCATCACTTCCTTCACTTACAATGTAGTAATATTCTAAACAGATCATATCATGCTGTCCTAGAAAAATACATTTCCACAGAGATTTATTACCAAAGATATAAAATCTTTTATGACCAATATAAACACAATAATCATATCATGCGACATATGTTATATTCTTTCAACAAAAGCAAGTTAAAAGGAATCAATTGAAAAACTAACTTAGTTCAATAAGAGGGCGATTCTGAGAAGAGCTACTATGCTGGAAGAGCTGGTTGCATGGCATTGCTTGCTGAAATCCAATTACTCCAGTGCTAATAGGAGGAAAGACAGGGCCTGACTGAGCGAGGTGCTGCAGAGTAATTGGCTGAGAAAATTGTGGAGGCGCTACTGCCTGCCCAATTTGCGCCTGCCTCTGCTCCTCCACGAGGCGTCGCATCTGCTCAGCTACTGATGTCTGACTGCTATCTACAACACACGTGACTTCTAGGTTATTCACGCAACACTATCACTAGTGTTACACGCTACAAAGTTTTGAACTTCGAAGTTGTGGTTTTGATCGTAGGATTCATGAGGATGAATTTACATGATACGCAGGAGTGGTCGCACAACTCCCAATTGTTTGTAGCTGATGAGTTTACATGCTACGAAGAAATTGTCGTACAACTCGGCATCTTCTATATTAATCTGTTGCGCTATTATCTACAACGGGGCGCATATTTTGTATCGCGACTGACACTCCTAAAATACGTCTAAGGTCAAATGTCAATGCGTGTAAGAAATTTTTCTTTTAAATTCGGAGTTAATATTTTTTATTTCGAACATAATATATTTAAAACATGTGCATTAAAAACAGAGCTGCGTAGGGATGCTGTAAGGACATCACTAATGAAGACGATGAAAATCCAACCTTTGATCGCAAAGATTTGTGCAATAATATGAATATTGATGTTTACATCATACGCAGTACTTCGTTGTTGATACGATGTTTTCAAAAATACCCCCTTTGAAACGGAGGTTTGAATGGCTTCGAAAATTTAAAGATTCAACGTTTTAAACCATTTACATGCTACGAAGATGAAAAACACAACAAAACTTGGTAGCATGTAACATTAGTGTTTGTCTGCTACATATCTCATACAACCAATTCACAAGGTATATCACATAATCAAATGCAAAACTAATGATAGTGGTAGCCCCAATGATTCAAATATCACTGCTGAAAGTAATTACGCTAATTTAAAATTCATTATTTAAAAATGAACGTGGAACAGAAATTAGTAGATCATTATTAGCTATTTAATATTAAAGTGCAAACAAAAGTATCAAATTTGCAAAACAAAACATTCATGCGAACAAGTTAAAAGTATGGCACTTTTAGCATTTATTTTAAAAGGATTTGACAGCTTAATTCTATTTGTAAATCACTTAATATAAATATGACTGCGCAAGAGAATGAGACTTGCACCTGGTGTAAAGCTACCTTCAGCAAATCATGCCTGTGTGAGACCTGGTGTAAACCGGGCTCAGCAAACCGAACCAGTCTTAAGCCTAAGATAAACCACCCGCAACAATGGTAGTAATTTCTAAAGCAAACCCACTACAGCCAGCTGTGGGGAGTTGCTTACTTTTAACAATGGGTCTCAGTGGTTGTGGTGAAGCCTGCTTGTTTAGACCAGTAGGGTAAGGCTGGTTAAAAGGACCTGCCTCACCCTGCTTCTGTCTCTCTTCCACCTTGTCATTCACCCTTTTGCGAATGACAGAGGTCGGTGTGAAGGCCATAGCGGCTGTGGCAGCTGTCTGCAGAGGCTACATAAACAAACAGAAAAGCGGTTAAGTATATGCACTCCTTAGCGAACCCTTAGTGGCCCATAATATGCGCTGACACATAGAAAGTAGCACAGTTTTAGTTGAAACTATGTATAATGGTTGATAACATGCAAATGTCATTTTACGCTGCCTATTCATATCACTAACAGCACCAAACAGTGACAGTTACAGCAAATACTTCCCTAGCCAAGTAAATACCGACCTTGACAGAAGCCCCAGCAGACATTTGTTCAAACTGTTGATTGACAGAGGTGATATTATGCGTATAAACAGACTGCTGCTGTGACATAAGAGGAACTTGCGTTGGTCCTGCTATAGGATGAATTGGAGCAGGCGCTACTATATGTACAGGTGGCTGGGCTCCGAACACTGCATAACAGAAGGGTACAAGCATGAGCACCTGGGACTGGTGCAACACAAGGGTACAAATATGAGCACTTGGGACTGGTGCAACACAAGGGTATGACACTTAATGACACTATAAAAACAGTAGCAGAACTTTCAAACAGCTCCCATTGAACAAAGCACAGGTGTATAATAGGCTTGATAAACGCTAGTGTTACACGCTACGAATTTTTGAGCTTTGAAGTTGAGGTTTTTTTTCGTAGGAATGAGGAGGACGTATTTTCATGATATGCATGAATGGTTGCACAACTCCAAATTGTTCCTAGCTGACGAATTTACGTGCTACGAAGAAAGTGTCGCAGAACTCGGCGTTTTCTATATTAGCCTGTTGCGCTTTTATCTACAACGAGGCGCATATTTTATATCGCGGCTGACACTCCTAAAATGCGTCTAAGGTCAAATGTCAAAGCGTGTGGGAAATTTTTCTTTCAATTTCAGAGTTAATATTTTTTATTTCGGAGATTATCTTTTTAAAAGACGTGCGTTAAAACATAGCTGTGTAGGGATGATGAAAGGACATCATTAATGAAGACGATAAAAATCCAACCTCCGATCGCAAAGATTTGTGCAATAATACGAATATTGATGTTTACATGATGCGCAGTACTTCGTTGTTGATACGATGTTTCCAAACATACTCCCTTGAAACGGAGGTTTGAATTGCTTCGAAGAATTAAATATGCGACGGTTGAAACCATTTACATGCTACGAAGATGAAAAATATGACAAAAAATTTGTAGCACGTAACACTAGTGAAATATTTAGTGTAAAATATATAATGCGTGACGAGAGGCAAGCATACATATCCATTTAGGAGGTTTGTTTATATCTACCAAATAGAAAGAGAAACATTTATAGCTGTTTTAAAGAGATTTTCAGCCAGATGATAGTCAACCTCTCTTCTCACTGCTCTTTATATCAGTAAAGAAATGCCAATTAAATATTTCCAATATAATCAAACCAAGTGCTAGCTAACAATTGGTTATAAATAAATAATTGAAACGAATCAAAATTCAAATTTCCAAGCTTGAATATACCATTGACATCATGTTAAGGGAACCCATCAAACTAGGCTTCCTATCGTATATATTGTGAGAACAATAGCCATGACTGATGAAATAAATTACAATAAGCCTCCTAGTAGGCTGTAGAGCTCAACATAAAATCATGACTAACTTATAGGAGATGAGAGTTTCTGGCCGTGTCCGTGATGCATGGTTTGCTGAAGTATGGGATTGACAGGTGCCTGGTAAACAGCTGGAGGCCGCATTGCTGCCATAGTTGTAGGAATGGCCGCCATAGGCATATCGACTGGCCCACCATTGCCAAACGCAGAATGAAGCACAGCTGTGCTGCTGTACACTGAATTATTCATACTGGCTGCGGCGACAGCAACAGGCGAGTTACTCCTCATCTGGTGAAATGCCACCATCCTAGGAGCTGTCAGGACTGAATGAGGAGCCACTGACTGTCGTGGGAAGGCTGTCTGGATGAGAGGAGAATTATCATCTACGTCCTTCATGGTCGTTAACTGCAGATAATGAGAAAGACAAAATAAAAACCATAGTCCCCTTGCTAAGAACATCAGTATCCTTGAGGGAATTCTTTTTTATATATATTCATAGCAGCAAAGGAAAATTGTATATCAGAAAGTGTCATAAAATCATTCTCAATTTCAACATACAGTGCAAGATAGCATGACAGTAGCGGGAATTATTGAAAGCTATACAGCTATAGTTGCCAGTTCCAACATGTCTTCTCAACCTACCTACATCGACAAAACGGTCCATGTGCATAGACAACAACTATTGTCATCAACGCTGTACAAAGCCTAACAATGCCACTGATAGAGCAAGGCTTCAAATGCTTTTTACCCTTTGAATTTAAAGCCTAGTACAGGTATTGTGTCAAAATCTATGAGCAAAATACAATAATTTAGTTCCTGGTGAAGTATGACTCACTTAATGACTCGTTAACAGTAGATATATATATAACTATAAGTAGACATTGAAATCTATCTTTTTAGTCCGAGCGATATGTGGTGCAGCTCTTTGTATTTGCCCTTGACCTCCAAAAAAGATCATGGCAGACAACACAAATAATGGAACTAAATTAATGGTTCATCTGTAAAAAGACATTTGCATCTGTGATGTTGATTAGCTCCGAGTACAAAGCCGCAAACATCTGCCAATAGAAGTGTGTTATGTGTTATGCATGCGTGTGCTATAATAGCAAATTATATGTACAGTGGACCTATGCCATACAACCTCTGCCATTCGTTCTGCTGATGGGATTGTAAGGCATAAGTATTGTATGGAGGGGTATAGGAACCTACAGCAATTATTTAATAAAAATCCTCCCGGTACAAACATCAAAATTTTAAATACGTACTGTACATATTGGTAATAAAATAGTATAGTAAGCTTTGTAACTATAGTTACATATTTAGTGGTTATGATCTGCAATAAAATGTAACATTACCATGTACAGTTCTTTAGAGTTGCCCCGATTTTAGTATCAGAATCGGTATCGGTGCCGATATGGGTGTTAGCTATCTGAATCGGTGCCGATATGGGTGTTAAGTATCTGAATCGGTGCCGATATGGGTGTTAAGTATCTGAATCGGTATCGGTGCCGCTGTTTTTTAAAAAAATCTGAAACTTCACATAGTTTTTACAGAACAGCTATTTAGCAGAAAACAATATTTTAGCCTGCTACACTAATCAAAATCATCAGCGGCAAGTTCCTTACTTTTACCTTAATTTTTTAATGCTGTATGATGGGGAAAATGATTCAGTGAACAATAATGGTCGAAAAGTGATTCGCTAAAATTGCCACGGATTCCTAAATGCGTATAGGAGGTCCACGTTTATGATTATTTCAGTGTAAAAAAATTGAGCAGGACTATGTTCTCTCAATCTAAGGAATACTAAAATATTAACTTTTATACCTTATATTGAAAGTCGTTGTGCTGAATACGCTAGAGTCATGGGGATGCCGATACACTATATACCGATGAATTGAAGCTGATACGATATGCTATTTGTGAAAAATCCCTCCTACAACACCTGAAAGAAATACGATGCTCATTCTCTTAGTTCAACATTTTTTGTTTCTTCGTTGACATCCTTCATTTAGTAAAGGCTTGATTTTGTGTGAATGAAACGATACCGAATTTATTGTACATTTTAGTGTTTAATATAATATTTACTATGAACTTTAATTCCTTATAAATAATTATATAACTTTAACCGTGGGATTGATAATGATGCTAAAGGGAGAAGTAAGAAAACTAGATAGGGCTTGGATTAGATAATTACCATAGGTTTTTATACACAATACTAACAGACAATAATATTGGGTATTGGATGTGCAATACTAACGGACAATTACATAGACCACTAGCTGTGCCACCCGGCGTTGCCCATGTAATAGACGAGTCTTTGGACAGAAAATTGATTTGTATTTAACATATAACAACATTTGCCATTATAACTTTCAAAGTACATATTATGAGAGAAGTATGTCGTGTAGTTGAAATAAATTAAGAGAAAAATAAAAACAACTGTAAAGATTTTAAAACTTTGTCAAACAACTGTACCTTTCAAGCTAGTAGCCTGGCATATTGCCAATGGAAAACTCCACTTGGCTAGTTAATAAGGTTAGGCTTCCAATGACGGTAAACCATGACTTTGAGTCTGCATTGTTGTCCAGCTCAGCTGTTCTAATAATAGCTAGAGCCGGATTTCCAAAAGATATATGACATACAGATGGACTTTGAGAAATATATATATCGATAAGCCAGTGCTTGAGAAACACTTTTTCTTGTATACAATGAACTTTTCAGGATAGATAATATTTTTACTAGTGTATAAGAAAACATGACTGCCATTTCTATGTCAATTGTGGAGTTTTGGCTAAAATTTCTCTCCTAGATTAGAGAAAAATGAAATGATATATCTGTGTATAGAGTAAATGTATTGCGATTTTTCTCACATTTTTCTCGGCGAATGACAAGATTATATAGGCGATCATTTACCACAAGTCATTAAAATATTGTTGCACTTTGTTCAGGTAAATAAGGGTATTAGGAGAGCAGGTACAAGCGCAATAAATTTGCATTTAGTCAGTTAATAAACTGTTTGTAATGAACTCTCAGCAATTAAACAAATATTAAAGGTGAAAACACTTTTTTTCACATATTACTCGGGAAAGTGACCACGTTTTCACAGTCGAATCTCGACGCACTCTTTGACTTTCACTACCAAACAGAGTTTCCTAATGGAATGAAGTTGGGCTCTTTCAAGGAGTTTGAGAGCTATCATACCTTATATCAGCAGCCCTAAGTATAAATGTACAATGATGCTAGTCCAGACCTAACTCTCCAGTTAAGTAACAAAGTTCGAGCCTTCACAAATAAGTTGACAAAAGCAACAGTGAAATGATGAAAAATGCGAACCTTTTCCTCAAACAGTTTTTTCAGCTGGTTGGGCGTCTCCTTGTTAGTTACTTCAGGCATTTTTGGTACAGGTTCATTCAGTTGGCCAGTGTCCTTTTATGAAAAAGACAAGTTACCAATTAGAGACAGCTAGTACCTCGGTAAAAGATGAGTGACAAAAAATGTATATCGAGTGTCACAAGAACAATCAATTTTTTCTCCTATTAACATTAAATTCAAAACATTCAGGTTGGGACTTATCAGTCCGCCTTTTAGGTGATGATAGATTCAACATCTGTTGCTGAACAACTTGTTGAGTGGAAGAACAATGAATACAAAAGTGTAAGACTATCTAATGTTTCAGGACGCGTTATGATTGGATGAACAAGTGGTAAAGTGAATTCATATGCTTTAATAACATAACTCTTGAGAGCTACAGTGGTCAAACATCCAAACAGACCCTCCTTGACATGTAGGAGAAAGAGAGCATCATGTAGCTTTACATGATGAATCAGTCGTTTACATGAGTTTTTTACAACCTCGTATTATTTTCATACCAGGCGATGGTTTGAATTGGATCATGTCTAAGGAGATAATGTATAAGGAGATAATGTTTAAGGAGATAATGTCTAAGGAGATAACGTCTAAGGAGATAACGACTAAGGAGATAATGTTTAAGGAGATAATGGCTAAGGAGATACTATCTAAGGGGATAATGTCTGAGGAGATAATGTCTAAGGAGATAATGTCTAAGGAGATAATGTTTAAGGAGATAATGTTTAAGGAGATTATGTTTAAGGAGATAATGTCTAAGGAGATAATGTTTAAGGAGATAATGTCTAAGGAGATAATGTTTAAGGAGATAATGTATAAGGGGATAATGTATAAGGAGATAATGTATAAGGAGATAATGTTTAAGGAGATAATGTTTAAGGAGATAATGGCTAAGGAGATACTATCTAAGGGGATAATGTCTAAGGAGATAATGTCTAAGGAGATAATGTCTAAGGAGATAATGTTTAAGGAGATAATGTTTAAGGAGATTATGTCTAAGGAGATAATGTATAAGGAGATAATGTTTAAGGAGATAATGTTTAAGGAGATAATGGCTAAGGAGATACTATCTAAGGAGATAATGTCTAAGGAGATAATGTCCAAGGAGATAATGTCCAAAGAGATAATGTCCAAGGAGATAATGTCCAAGGAGATAATTCCAAGGAGATAATGTTTAAGGAGATAATGTCTAAGGAGATAATGTTTAAGGAGATAATGTTTAAGGAGATAATGTTTAAGGAGACAATGTCTAAGGAGATAACGTCTAAGGAGATAATGTATAAGGAGATAACGACTAAGGAGATAACGACTAAGGAGATAACGACTAAGGAGATAATGTTTAAGGAGATAATGTATAAGGAGATAATGTATAAGGAGATAATGTATAAGGAGATAATGTTTAAGGAGATAATGTTTAAGGAGATAATGGCTAAGGAGATAATGTCTAAGGAGATAATGTCCAAGGAGATAATGTCCAAAGAGATAATGTCCAAGGAGATAATGTCCAAGGAGATAATGTCCAAGGAGATAATGTTCAAGGAGATAATGTTTAAGGAGATAATGTTTAAGGAGATAATGTTTAAGGAGACAATGTCTAAGGAGATAACGTCTAAGGAGATAATGTATAAGGAGATAACGACTAAGGAAATAACGACTAAGGAGATAACGACTAAGGAGATAATGTTTAAAGAGATAATGTATAAGGAGATAATGTATAAGGAGATAATGTTTAAGGAGATAATGTTTAAGGAGATAATGTTTAAGGAGATAATGTTCAAGGAGATAATGTTCAAGGAGATAATGTCTAAGGAGATAACGTCTAAGGAGATAACGACTAAGGAGATAATGTTTAAGGAGATAATGGCTAAGGAGATACTATCTAAGGGGATAATGTCTAAGGGGATAATGTCTAAGGAGATAATGTCTAAGGAGATAATGTCTAAGGAGATAATGTTTAAGGAGATAATGTTTAAGGAGATAATGGCTAAGGAGATACTATCTAAGGGGATAATGTCTAAGGGGATACTATCTAAGGAGATAATGTCCAAGGAGATAATGTCCAAGGAGATAATGTCCAAGGAGATAACGTCCAAGGAGATAACGTCCAAGGAGATAACGTCCAAGGAGATAACGTCCAAGGAGATAACGTCTAAGGAGATAACGTCTAAGGAGATAACGACTAAGGAGATAACGACTAAGGAGATAACGACTAAGGAGATAACGACTAAGGAGATAACGACTAAGGAGATAACGACTAAGGAGATAACGACTAAGGAGATAACGACTAAGGAGATAACGACTAAGGAGATAACGACTAAGGAGATAACGACTAAGGAGATAACGACTAAGGAGATAACGACTAAGGAGATAACGACTAAGGAGATAACGACTAAGGAGATAACGACTAAGGAGATAACGACTAAGGAGATAACGACTAAGGAGATAACGACTAAGGAGATAACGACTAAGGAGATAACGACTAAGGAGATAACGACTAAGGAGATAACGGCTAAGGAGATAACGGCTAAGGAGATAACGGCTAAGGAGATAACGGCTAAGGAGATAACGGCTAAGGAGATAACGGCTAAGGAGATAACGGCTAAGGAGATAACGGCTAAGGAGATAACGGCTAAGGAGATAACGGCTAAGGAGATAACGGCTAAGGAGATAACGGCTAAAGGAGATAACGGCCAAGGAGAATTGTTGGCACTTTGCTGATCGGTTGATTTATTTGAATTTTCAATGTTACAAATTACTACATTGTTGCTGATATTTAAGTATGCAATAATTTACCATTGGTGCTAGTTTAATATGAAACAAACCTAGCAAAATACCTTTGGCTCTATTGACAACAATCAAATTTTAATGTTGTTCAATAAGACAGATATGAAACCTAAAAAGGTAAACCTCATTAAAGATATTAGATGAGTGAGAACGTGTAGATAACTTCAGTCTTATTTATTCAGAGATGCTCCCATTGTCCCTTTGCAATAACTAATGTATTTTCAGTATGATAAAGACCATGTTCAATGAGCTAAAAAAACTAAAGGCAAGGTAACATAACATAAGGCAAGGTAACGTAACATAAGGCAAGGTATCATAACATGTACAACACTAATTTCTCCACCACTCTATGTTTCCGTGATAGGAAGTCAAGCAAGTTGCCGTAAAACCTGTATGCGAATGCCACCTCTTTTTGAATGTAAAATGAAAAATAGAGCGCCATTGTGGGAGTAGGGTTAAAAAATCGAGCGCCACTGTGGGAGTTGGGTTGAAAGATCGAGCACCCCACTTTAATTGAACGCCACTTCCATTTGACATTCTTGATTTTTATGGACCAATAATAGCGAGTGATCAGTAGAAGTTTCTAAATAACTGTACTAATAATGACTCAATTACATCAATAACAATTAATTCGTTTGCTGTTTCTGTTCGTATTGAAATCCGCTTTCCAACTTTAGGTCTTTACAGTCTTTTGTTAAAACTTTGAATGCAACATCATAAAAATAATTAGTAACTTTATCAGGCAAATAATAGTTCCTTTTTTAACCCGGTCTTGATACTTCGATGTATCTGAAAAAAGTTTCCGCATTTACGATGGAATCTGTGTTACTACGTATTTTGAGGCAACAATTTTTTAGGCTATTTTGATTACACGTGATTCGCTCTTTATTTGTGCCAGAAGTGTATACTAAAGTGCATTGCATAAGTTAGGCTCTGCTAAAAAATTGGTTGGACACTAATGTCGACTAGCTCAGCTGTGCAGAAAATGAGTTGAAGTCAGAAAACATTGTGGAAGTTATTGAACAACCACAAGAATACGGAGTGGTTCCAAAAAAAACAACAACAATCAGAACGCAATTGGCCGAGCAAATGATGCTAATACTTTGGTTCTGAAAATGTTAATTTTGATTTTAATATGTTAATTTTTGTTTCTGAATGTATTATAAAGATGGTTTCTTCATGTTACTTGTTCTTGAATATACAGTTGTAGCATTTGATAGATTATTATTATTATTATGTAACCTATAAATTTGCAGATTAATAGCGCATTATTTGATAGCATCATTGCGACAATATGAACTCGGCTTACAATGGGTCCACGCTTGTAACTCCTTCTTTTGCACATAAAAAGCCAGTTTTGGCTGCAAACTGTAGCTAACATATCAATAGTGCAATGAGCTTTTATGCAACCTTGTTACATATAGTTATAAAATGAAAACATGCCTTCAAATTTAGATTGAAATAAAATTGAAAGCTCCAACAAATTGCTATAACAAACAGGCTATAAGATCACCGTAGGTTAATAATTGCAAGCAATAGATATCAGCTGGTAGAGACAGGTATCAGCTTCCCAATGCATATGTATTTAGAGAGCTATGACCAGCTGGGGGTAAGTTAGCAGATTTCTTCTACCCAAAGGCTTAATGTCGCTCCGCATGAAGGAGAGTGCAGAATGTAGGCAACATTCGATTCGCCCATAAAAGGGTTAAATTTGTCTTCTCAATATTCTGACGAGGTGTTTGAAAAATACAACGCCAGCCTTTATTTAAACGCCACCTCCAATAAAGCCACACTCTAAGGAAAAGATTGACAAATATAACACCATGGCATTCAAATAAAGGTTTTATAGTAATTAGCCAATTACAAACCTTCAAAATTCCAACTAGTTTGTTGAAAGCTGACATGTCATGTCCAGCCTCATCTGCCTTAGCTTGATTCCGATGTTGCACAGCATTGTAGAGGTCGGGTTGCTCAGGTGTTACAGAGATCTTTGTTGGCTTTATATCTGCCTCCAGCTCCTCGAGGGTCTTGTACTCAGTGGGAAGACCTACATTCAAATTTGGACTAGTATTCCATGCCTGCAGTCCATGGTTTTCAATGCCTGCAGTCCATGGTTTTCAATGATGCAGTCCATGGTTTTCAATGGATGCAGATGGCATTAGAGGGCTGATAATCATAAGTGGCTAATCAAAAACTTGAGATTAGATACCTAGTTTGGTGGGAGTGTAAGTCACCTAGTTAGATACCTAGTTTGATGGGAGTGTAAGTCACCTAGTTAGATACCTAGTTTGGTGGGAGTGTAAGTCACCTAGTTAGATACCTAGTTTGATGGGAGTGTAAGTCACCTAGTTGGATACCTAGTTTGATGGGAGTGTAAGTCACCTAGTTGGATACCTAGTTTGATGGGAGTGTAAGTAACCTAGTTAGATACCTAATTTGATGGGAGTGTAAGTCACCTAGTTAGATACCTAGTTTGATGGGAGTGTAAGTCACCTAGTTAGATACCTAGTTTGATGGGAGTGCAAGTCACCTAGTTAGATACCTAGTTTGATGGAAGTTTAAGTCACCTAGTTGGATACCTAGTTTGATGGGAGTGTAAGTCACCTAGTTAGATACCTAGTTTGGTGGGAGTGTAAGTCACCTAGTTAAATACCTAGTTTGATGGGAGTGCAAGTCACCTAGTTAGATACCTAGTTTGATGGGAGTGTAAGTCACCTAGTTAAATACCTAATTTGATGGGAGTGTAAGTCACCTAAGTAGATACCTAGTTTGGTGGGAGTGTAAGTCACCTAGTTAGATACCTAGTTTGGTGGGAGTGTAAGTCACCTAGTTAGATACCTAGTTTGATGGGAGTGTAAGTCACCTAGTTAGATACCTAGTTTGATGGGAGTGTAAGTCACCTAGTTAGATACCTAGTTTGATGGGAGTGCAAGTCACCTAGTTAGATACCTAGTTTGATGGGAGTGTAAGTCACCTAGTTGGATACCTAGTTTGATGGGAGTGTAAGTGACCTAGTTAGATACCTAGTTTGGTGGGAGTGTAAGTCACCTAGTTAAATACCTAGTTTGATGGGAGTGCAAGTCACCTAGTTAGATACCTAGTTTGATGGGAGTGTAAGTCACCTAGTTAAATACCTAATTTGATGGGAGTGTAAGTCACCTAAGTAGATACCTAGTTTGGTGGGAGTGTAAGTCACCTAGTTAGATACCTAGTTTGGTGGGAGTGTAAGTCACCTAGTTAGATACCTAGTTTGATGGGAGTGTAAGTCACCTAGTTAGATACCTAATTTGATGGGAGTGTGAGTCACCTAAGTAGATACCTAGTTTGGTGGGAGTGTAAGTCACCTAGTTAGATACCTAGTTTGGTGGGAGTGTAAGTCACCTAGTTAGATACCTAGTTTGGTGGGAGTGTAAGTCACCTAGTTAGATACCTAGTTTGATGGGAGTGTAAGTCACCTAGTTAAATACCTAATTTGATGGGAGTGTAAGTCACCTAAGTAGATACCTAGTTTGGTGGGAGTGTAAGTCACCTAGTTAGATACCTAGTTTGGTGGGAGTGTAAGTCACCTAGTTAGATACCTAGTTTGATGGGAGTGTAAGTCACCTAGTTAGATACCTACATGTAGTTTGGTGGGAGTGTAAGTCACCGGGTAAGTAAACTTCAACCTGTCAAAGATCTTTGAACAATAACACTGCCAAACAAGCATCCACTTATATTGGGTATTAACACTCTGCCAGGCATAGAGACGTTTATGTCGTGTACATTTGCACTTTCCCACAGACAGAGCATCATGTATGTCACTCGCCTTAGCATTATTAAAAATCAGTACTTCTTGGACATCGAAGCATCTGACCGAGTCAAACAAACAACTATTTTGTGGAAAACATTTTTGACTGATAGAATTTTTACTCATCTCGATCGCGTTACTTTCAAAGTATTAAAAAAAGAATCGAGCAACTTGACAACTTAGGGCATAGTGATATTAATTTTGCCTGATTTAGTATTTTTTTAAATAAGTTTTTCATAGACGTCAAAACATGAGACCGAGCCAAACAAGGGACTATTTTGTCAAGCAGATATATGACCGTTGATATTCTTACCTATTTCAATTGTGTTACTATCAGTTTTGAGAAAAACTGAAACGCGTTGGAGCGTGAAAACAGATTTTGGCAAGCAAAATGGCTTCTCAAGGTATTAGTACTTCATATGCCGCTACTGAAGAGAATTCTAATTGCTCATCAAAACATTTTAGGGCTTCAGATCAGGTTGTGAACTAGCTTATGAAAGAAGTTGAAGCGAGTAGATCAGATTTACACCCTAGTAATCTCGATTCGAACTGCATTCATGATTATTATGATGATCGATATCCACAGACACGCTCTTCAAAATTATCATGGCAACCACAACAATTAGTAGGTGTAGCGGTAACACAACATCGCAGTAGTTAACAATCAATTATAATAATTTAAATACTGATATGCCTAAAGTTATTAATAATTTTTACAAGTGAACCTTAGCAAGATGCAGACAGGGCTGAGTAGCCACATATTCGACAACAATATAATCAACAACAAAACATTCGACAACAATATATTCGACAGCAATATATTCTACAACAATATATTCTACAGCAATATATTCGACAACAATATATTCAACAACAATATATTCGACACCAATATATTCGACAACAATATATTCTACAACAATATATTCTACAGCAATATATTCGACAACAATATATTCGACAACAATATATTCGACACCAATATATTCGACAACAATATATTCGACAACAATATATTCGACAACAATATAATTCGACAACGATATATTCAACAACAATATATTGGAAAATGTGGTGAAACCAACTGCATCCCTGAGAAGTCCATGCATATTTAAATGTTCTCTAGTCAATATTGGTATGATTTTGTAGAGAATTTCCCACTGAGCATTTTTTATCGTTAGTTTATGAAGATCAGACAAATGGTTTTTGAGTTATGTCCAAAATAGTGAGAGCAAAGAATTGACAATTATTTCAAAAAGCCTTTTTTCTGAAAACAAGTTGATTTATTTTGATGTAACCCAGTCATTATTCATATCATTTTGATGTAATCCAGCCATTATTCATATCATCTTGATGTAATCCAGCCATTATTCATATCATTTTGATGTAATCCAGCGATTATTCATATCATTTTGATGTAATCCAGCCATTATTCATATCATTTTGATGTAATCCAGCCATTATTCATATCATTTTGATGTAATCCAGCCATTATTCATATCATTTTGATGTAATCCAGCCATTATTCATATCATTTTGATGTAATCCAGCCATTATTCATATCATTTTGATGTAATCCAGCCATTATTCACATCATTTTGATGTAATCCAGCCATTATTCATATCAATTTGATGTAACCCAGCCATTATTCATATCATTTTGTAGATGATTTTGTACAGATCAGTGTTATGATTAGTTCCATGAGATCCAAGAAATGATATTTGAGTTATGACAAAAATAGTGAATGCAAAGTAAAACTAGGCACTACCACAATAACTAGACACTACCACACTAACTAGACACTACCACACTAACTAGACACTACCACCCTAACTAGACACTACCACATTAACTAGGCACTACCACACTAACTAGACACTACCACACTAACTAGACACTACCACACTAACTAGACACTACCACACTAACTAGACACTACCACACTAACTAGACACTACCACACTAACTAGACACTACCACCCTAACTAGACACTACCACATTAACTAGGCACTACCACACTAACTAGACACTACCACACTAACTAGACACTACCACACTAACTAGGCACTACCACACTAACTAGACACTACCACACTAACTAGACACTACACACTAACTAGACACTACCACATTAACTAGACGCTAACACACCAACTACACATTACCATACTAGCTAGACACTACCACCTCCATCAAAACAGTGAAAGGCAACCAATCAAATTAGCCCCCAGTCATTCACCTCAACTGTTTACAATGAACCTACTTGGCTTTGAGGTAGAAGGTGATGCGAGGAGCTTGCTTAGGACGTGAGGCAGCGCATTGGTTGGCTTTTCTTCATGTTTGGGTGGAGATGCCGACGATGTTACTGCGAAGAGGGCAGAATACATTACAGTACATCTTTGCTTTATAGCAACAAACATACCCTCAAACGGACAGATTGTTTAACAACTTACAGAATGAGGCGAGGTTGGAAGAGGCTAGGTGAGACACTAATAAAACTTCAAAGTAAATTAATAACCTTGATTGGATGAACACTTGGTGGACTGCTGCAGCAACTGCATAATCAAATTTCCACCAGAATTGGTCTCTGGTGACTCAACGCGTTCTACCGCATCTACAGGCAGGTCATCATCCAATTCTGTGGCTGAAAGTAAATCTTTCACAATAGCACCGAGGTGCGCTGGTGCCAGTTCATCATCCAGAGAAGCTGCAATACGCAAATTTTGCTAATTGATTGACAAAGATTGAAATATCTAAACATCTGAATGAGTGTTGCTTGTTTCTGAGCTTCCATTTGTTTAGTATGCATACGAGTGTTTCACATACGAGCGTTTCACATACAAGCGTTTTACACGCGAGCGTTTCACACGCGAGCGTTTCACACGCGAGCGTTTTACACGCGAGCGTTTCACACGCGAGCGTTTCACACGCGAGCGTTTCACACGCGAGCGTTTCACACGCGAGCGTTTTACACGCGAGCGTTTCACACGCGAGCGTTTCACACGCGAGCGTTTCACACGCGAGCGTTTCACATACGAGCGTTTCACACGCGAGCGTTTCACCCACGAGTGTTTCACACACGAGTGTTAGGCACATGAGTGTTTCACACACGAGTGTTTCACACACGAGTGTTTCACATACGAGTGTTTTACATATGAGTGTTTCACACACGAGTGTTTCACATACGAGTGTTTCACATTGAATTCTAAATCCTAAAATGGCAAAACATTTTTGACATTTTCTGGTAAACTACAAATTTACTTACCAATAATGCGATTAACTAATAAAACTGAAATGAAAAACGGAGATAGCAGTGTCTGATTTAAATCTTCCTTGGTTGTTCACCGCCGATTGACATCATAAGTAGGTATGCCCTACTTTTCACATCTAGAATGTTTGGCCATAACCCTTTCGCTGCCAAAGACACATTTATGCGTTTTCTGGGGTTGAGTGTCAAAGACATATTTATGCGACTTTCCCAGCAATTGCGTAGTAACATTATTTTCTTATTCCTTGACAACATAACCCACGATCTTTAAAACTTTTACGATATTGACAGTCAGTCCATAAATTTTTCTAAAAAATTAGCCTAAATTAACGAGGCAATTTCAAATTTTTGTTTGGGAATTTCTAATATGAAAACGAACATTTTTTCTTGCCGACGTCCGATTTATTTAGTATTATTATGGCTTTCACCAGTACATCGCGAGTTAAAAAATGAATAATTACTTATGCTGATGACATAGCTGATTCAGAATTTAGTGACTACACAGAAAATGAAAGTGACAGCTCTGATGATGAAATTAATAATAGTGTTGCACTAATAACAAACATTTCGGATGATGGTAACAGAAACTCGAGCTGGCAACCACAAGATGGAAAATACATTCAATACTCTAAAAATACCTCAATACTCTAAAAAAAAGGTATGCTTTTTAGCCTTGTAGAAAAACACCCTGTACAGTATTTCTATCAATTATTCTCTGAGGAAGCCTTTGAAATGATAGCCAACCACACAAACAATTATGCTCTGCAGTTTCTTGATGGCCCAATGGACTTTGGTTAACATTCACGATATAACAAATGGCAAGGCACCACTGCTGAAGAAATCACAGCTTATGTGGGCTTGCAAATCCTAATGGGTCTAATCTCAAAACCAAAAATTAAAGATGACTGGGCTTTTGGTGATTTTTTAGATGAATCTCCAGGTTGTCATTCAGTAATGCCAAGAAACAGATTTCAACTTCTGAACACATTCATACATTTCTCCGACAATGAAGAGCGAATAACTAAAGAGCAAGCAGAACATGATCCGTTATACAAGATATCTCTCTTAATTGCTTTGCTGAATCCTCATGCAAGACAGTCTTACATACCTCATCGTGAACTAAGCATAGATGAAACGATGAAAAAGTTCAAGGAGAGGACTTTCTTTCGAAAATATATGCCAAATAAGCCAATACGTTGGGGCATAAAAATATGGTTACTCTGCGAAAGTAAGACAGGATACTTACTGGACTATAAGGTTTACACTGGGAAGGAGCAAAACCCTGTGGACAAAAACAAAGGCCTTGGCCACAATGTTGCAATCGGATTGTTAGGAAATGATTTTTGAAATTGTGGGCAGCATGTTTACATGGATAATTTTTATTCAAGTTGAGATCTGTTTGATGCACTGCAACAGCTGAACACTGGGGCCTGTGGGACAGTAAGAACTACCAAAAAGCACATGCCAAGCTCCCTAAAACCAGCTAACCTAAAGTTGACAAAGGGTGACAATCCAGTATTTATGAGGAAAGATGATTTACTTGCATGCACATGGCAAGACACTGCCAGACTTAATTTTTTATCAAATATTGATGAAGCGGGGTGTAGTGAAAAAGGAAGACGACATCCGCATAGCCCCAAATGTTTCAGAATTATTCAAAAACCTAATGTAGCAATAAATTACAATGATTTAATGGGTGGTGTTGACGTATTCAACTAAAAATGCTTTACCCACCAATACCGGACCAAGTAAAGAAATGGTACCAAGCAATTTATCATCTCCTAAAAGAAGCTGCACTGGTAAATGCATTAATTCTTTACCAAATAGATAATCCGCATTCACTTCTGGATGCGGATTATCTAGAAAGCTTTTAGAAAGAAGGTCACAAAAGCTTTATGCAGCTTTTAGCCAACTAACTACTTCACGTTACCATCTAACTACTTCACGTTACCATCTCACTACTTCACGCTACCATCTCACTACTTCATGCTACCATCTAACTACTTCACGCTACCATCTCACTACTTCACGCTACCATCTAACTACTTCACGCTACCATCTAACTACTTCACGCTACCATCTAACTACTTCACGCTACCATCTCACTACTTCATGCTACCATCTAACTACTCCATGCTACCATCTAACTACTTCACGCTACCATCTAACTACTTCACGCTACCATCTAACTACTTCACGCTACCATCTAACTACTTCACGCTACCATCTAACTACTTCACGCTACCATCTAACTACTTCACGTTACCATCTCACTACTTCACGCTGCCATCTAACTACTTCACGCTACCATCTAACTACTTCACGCTACCATCTAACTACTTCACGCTACCATCTAACTACTTCACGCTACCATCTAACTACTTAACGCTACCATCTAACTACTTCACGCTACCATCTCACTACTTCACGCTACCATCTAACTACTTCACGCTACCATCTAACTACTTCACGCTTCCATCGAACTACTTCATGCTACCATCTCACTACTTCACGCTACCATCTGACTACTTCACGCTACCATCTCACTACTTCACGCTACCATCTAACTACTTCTCGCTTCCATCTCACTACTTCACGCTTCCATCTAACTACTTCACGTTACCATCTCACTACTTCATGCTACCATCAAACTACTTCACGCTACCATCTAACTACTTCACGCTACCATCTCACTACTTCATGCTACCATCTCACAGCTACCATCACGCTACGCTTTATGCAGCACGCTACCATCTAACATCTACCATCTAACCCGAATGCCTACAAAGGTTGTGGCAGTATAGATAATTCAATCACGTTCAACTTGCAAGCTCGCCTCACTGAGCACCACTTCATGACTAGACATGTCGAGAAAATTTTTAGACCAAAATGCTTTGTGTGTAGTTCTTCCCGTACTGGACCCAAGAGACGACAAACCAGCTTTGGATGTGGACAATGTAAAGATGGTAAAGGCGTAACCATTGCCCTATGCCCAGTGCCCCGATTCCAGAAATACCACACTCAAAAAGACTTTACTCGCTGACGTAGTGAAATAGCATTACGTTCATGTAAAGAGCTGTTTCCGTTGATATTCATTTTGTAACTAAGTTGTTTCAGTAACATATAAGTTGCAAAATTCATTTGTAAAGTGTGTAATCATTTACAGTTAAGTGCATTGAAAAGTGTCAAATTTTGAAAGTGTCCTTTGCTCAATATAGCTAAAAGTAACTTTAGCACTATCCAAAACAAAACTAAATTATTTTTTATTGCTTATACTTTGAAAATGCTAGCTAAATAAATTACACATGAAATAAACAAGCCTGTAACAAATTCAAATCATTGACATTTGACTTATGTACCAAACATCTGGTCGTATTTAAAATTATAGCTTCACATAGCTATAGCAAGCCATATAATATAGCTAAATAGCAATTTTTTGCTAGTTATGTCCGTAAACATGTTAGCAACATAAAATATGTAACAATCCTAAACTAAATGAGGCATAGAATTGAAAAAATTGTGAATATGTATCATGCTACAAAATCAGATATTTTCAGGAAAATGCCTGGCACCAGGCCAATACCTGAATTCGTACATGCTTGGCAGTGAAAGGGTTGAGAACGCCTACCCATATTACTCACCAGGTAAGAAACTCGTAGAAGAGTCAGAAAGTCCAAGATCATCTATAGAAGTGTTGGAACATGGAGGTTGTTTATTAAACCACTGGCTAAATCGACTAGAGGACGTATCAGCTGAACTCACGGCATTGACAATGGGCTGACGAAGGTGCTATGTTAATGAGAGAAACAGTTGAACATACTAACTAGTCAAGATACTATTTGATTATCACGGTTTACAAGTCCATAGGACATTCTTTGACACAAATGCAATACAGCTTTACTAGTATTATACACTGAGAAGAATGGATGAGACCATGGCTTACAATTAAAATAGTGGAACATCATTTTAGAAGGCAAAACTCAGGAATGGTAATAGGAAGAAACTAAAAAAAACAATTAAAGTTGTTGTAAATTTTATAGTATAAAGACTTTGCTAGGCGTGCTCAGTCAGCTCAACATTTGCCTTAATTGAGCACTGTCAAATCTCAGCAGACTAACGACAAGCATTATATTCCTTTGACAACGCTTAATGAGTTTAAAGAGATATTAATTCCATTTGTTTTTTTAATAAATAAAAATGCTGGATTTGTCTACAAATAACCAGAACTTGGTAATTGCCATATTTATATAAAAGCAAATTATTATAACTAAATTAATTAAAACACATTTGCTATTTTAATGCGTCTTCCTAGCTAGCGATTCCATTATAGTAATAGACGGTATGCTTGCTTTGTTTTACTTATTTTAATCAGAACACAGGTAGCAGCTTCATATACATGTATGTTCATATATGATTTACCACAATTATGTGCAATTATGCCGAATCTCACATATCTACTGTGAAACCTCTAATTGAACGCCATGGCGCTCTATTTTTCAACCTTTCCTCTATAATAGTGGCGGTCAATTAAAGGTGGCATTCAAATGGAAGCTGGTGTTGTATATTTCTAATGGCTCGTCAGAATTTTCTATCTATCTAAATATTCTAACTATGTATTGCTTGCAATCAACCCGTGATGATATTATTGCCAGTGTCCTGCTTTGCAATTTGTTCACTTATTTAATTTTCATTTCATTCTAAATTTGAAGACACATTTTTATCTTATATCTATATTTAACAGTGTTGCATAAAAGCTCATTGCACCCATTGATATGTTTCCGACAGTTTGCAGCCAAAACTAGCCTTTTATGTACAATAGAAGATGAGTTACGAGCAGATTACCGCGATGATGGTATTAAATAATACGCTATAAATCTGCAAGCTTATAGATTATATAACGATAATCTATCAAATGTTACAAATATATATTGATGAACAAGTGAAATAAAAGCGCCATACTTATATTACATGCAGAAACAAAATTAACGTCTTTAAAAGAAAAAATATTTGCATCATTTGCTCGAATAGCTGCGTTCTGAATGTTGCTTCCGATGGAATAAAAATTTCTGGTGGTTCATTACCTTCCACAATGTCTTCTGACTTTGACTTTTTTTGCATTGCTGAACTAGTTAATACTAGCTAACTAACAATTTTTAGCAGAGCAAATTTCAAGCAGTGCGTTTCGAACGGTAAAAGTTTTGCTCGCTAAACACAACCTTTACTCTAAAACTTGTCGTTTATCTACCATTGTAAATGTAAACCATTTTTATATACTGCACTTCCAAGTATCAAGACCGTGGTAAACAAGGAACTTCCATTAGCCTGAGACAGGTATTAATTATTTCTATAGTGTTGCTTTTAAACTTGTAACAAAAAAATGAAAAGCTTTGGAATTCAACAACAATAGAATTAATTGTTACTGATGTAAACAATTCATTATTAATACAATTTTGTGGAGACTTTTCTACTGATCACTTAATATTATGGGTTGGTAAAAATCAAATATTGTCAAAGTGGCGGTCAAATAGAGGTGGCATTCAATTAGAGAGTGGCGCTCCATTCTTTAATTCTCCTCTCACAGCAGCGGTCAAATAAGAGTGACGGTCAAATAAGGGTGACAGTCAAATAGGGGTGACGATCAAATAGAGGTGACGGTCAAATAGAGGTGACGGTCAAATAGAGGTGACGGTCAAATAGAAGGGATGCTCAAATAGAAGTGATGCTCAAATAGGGGTTTTACGGTATGTTTTATAAATGCCTATGTGTAGGGAATTCTGATTTGGTGGTTAGTACCATGATGAACAACTCCACACACTGTTCTCTCCACACACTGTTTATACCAGATGGTTACTTTTTCAGACAAAAAAGAGATGTTGTTAACAGCTTCTAAATACCATAATAGCATGCATCCAAAAATGGCTAGCATGCCACAAGGTACCGTTATAAAATAATTGATATAAAATCGCATGACAACACACCATATATTCAAAGTGCCTGAGACTTTGGACTGGTGTTCCTAAATGCTAAACCACCTTATTTTAAGATCAGATGACTATTCTGTTAAGTTCACTTTTGTTCTTTTAAATCTAACACAAATGTTAAGTCCTAAGTGGGTTGCCTTAGCATGAGAGGACAACTCACATCAGAAGAGCCACCCATTTCCTTCATCATGAATGCATCGAAATCAAAGATGTCCTCTGTCTTGCCTGCCTCTGTAATGGCAGCAGACTCGGAGTCATCAAAAGCTATTGGCTTGACCATTTGAACTTGCTCAACTTTAGTGACACCATCTTTCTGCTTCTCTGCATTCTATTACACAGAAAACAAAGAGCGAAAACGGCATAAGAGCTTGCACGGTGTCATTGCTATTTGATGCACCAACTTTACCTAGTACAGCATATACATGTATATTACACACTATAAGGCTTACAACCAGGGTGGTTGACAGACCCAAACTCGCATGCATGATACAATGTCCATTGCAAAGTATCATTCTTACGAAACAGTATAAGAAATCAACAAACGTCATTTACTAAAACAAAACCAATACAGAGCTTAAATGACTCTAGAAAAGATAGTTGCTTTTGATTAAAAACTAAGCATATCAAGAAACTGAGATAGAAGATAATACGATAAACATTAATATATTTTGCTGTTTCCATTATCAAGTTAGAAGAGTATGTAATTAGTAAAATGTATGTGAGGCGTCACAGAAAGAACACTACCTACCTAATATGACTACCTAATATGACTAATCTAAAATGACTACCTACATTCTTACAACATCAAACAAAGACTGACTTACTTTTGCCTCCCTTTTCTTCTTTCGCTCTTTTTCTCTTTTCTCTCTTTTTTCAATTTTCTCCTGGTGTCCTTCAAATCCCATCAGCTCAATTGTATCTGTCTGTGCAACCTCCTCGTCAAACCACTCGGGATTAGGATCTAAATAAGCAACTCTTCATTGGAAGTTGTTCTCTCTCATTGTGTTATAATTCTTAGTAAGACGCAGTCGATCAAACACTAGCAAATGCTAAAAAGTAGTGGTTCTCTTATCAAGTGTAATTCTCTCTTAAGTTGATAGTAAAACAATGCATAAATGAAACTATTCTTCCATAATATCTACCTTAAGCTACCAGGCTTCTGAAATTAACCTCAAAATTCTAAACACACAGATGTTCGCCACATTACAAATTCATTGCAGTCGACCTGGATATACATAAATTTATGTAAAATGCTCTCACCATTATATCGCTTATGGTAGCTGAAAGCTGTAGATCGCTGCTCCCTTGAGCGTCCATCTTCCTTTACTTCTCCATGACTGTTAACTATCCGACTTTCCTCTTCACTCTTCCGCTGTCGCCAATTGTTCAACTTGTCAGCGCCATTTGGATGTCGTATCGATTTCTCCCGACCGGATGTACCTACAAATACAGACAGAATTAGTTACTATTTTAGCAAACAACACAGGTGAAATGTTTTATTCCTCAATGGCCAAAGACATGATATTCTCGGAGTGAAGGTAAGTACCACTGGTACACCCTTCATTACAACTCATCACAAATACTAAAATTCTGGATAGCATCTGTCCCCCAACTACTTGTTGATGGATATGTATATGATATGTTGTCTTGAGACTGGTGACACGTATGCCCCCCAATTACTTGTTGATGGATATACATATTATATGTTGTCTTGAGACTGGTGACACTTATGCCCCTCAATTACTTGTTGATGGGTATACATATTATATGTTGTCTTGAGACCAGTGACACTTATGCCCCCCAATTACTTGTTGATGCGTATACATATAATATGTTGTCTTGAGACTGGTGACACTTATGCCCCCCAATGCTTGTTGATGGGTATACATATTATATGTTGTCTTGAGACTGGTGACACTTATGCCCCCAATACTTGTTGATGGGTATACCTATTATATGTTGTCTTGAGACCCGCGACACTTATGTCCCCCAATGCTTGTCGATGGGTATACATATTATATGTTGTCTTGAGACTGGTGACCCTTATGCCCCCCAATACTTGTTGATCGGTATACCATAATTATATGTTGTCTTGAGACTGGTGACCCTTATGCCCCCCAATACTTGTTGATGGGTATACCATAATTATATGTTGTCTTGAGACTGGTGACACTTATGCCCCCCAATACTTGTTGATGGGTATACATATAATATGTTGTCTTGAGAATGGTGAGATTCAATTAATTTTATGACTGTTGATAGTGAACTGATGCATGATGAATCCACTGATGACAAGCCGGTACATGGCCGAAGACAGCAATTAACACATGTTTGTTGGCATTGAGCTATTATGAATGTTGATATAGTCCAAACGTGACCGAGTAATAATACAGAATTACAACACATCACAAGAGGCACTGAAATCATCCATTCTTGTCATTAGAGATAGAATTTATCTAACATGAAAATAATGTGCCAGATTAAACTGACTGAGTATGCTGAGCTGGCAGGTGAAACTAACAAGAAAGCTGAGCTGGCAGGTGAAACTAACAAAAATGCTGAGCTGGCAGGTGAAACTAACAAGAATGTTGAGATGGCAGGTGAAACGAACAAGAATGCTGAGCTGGCAGGTGAAACTAACAAGAATGTTGAGATGGCAGGTGAAACGAACAAGAATGCTGAGCTGGGAGGTGAAACTGACGAGTATGCTGAGCTGGCAAGTGAAACTGACGAGTATGCTGAGCTGGCAGGTGAAACTAACAAGAATGCTGAGATGGCAGGTGAAACGAACAAGAATGCTGAGCTGGGAGGTGAAACTGACGAGTATGCTGAGCTGGCAAGTGAAACTGACGAGTATGCTGAGCTGGCAGGTGAAACTAACAAGAATGCTGAGATGGCAGGTGAAACTAACAAGAATGCCGAGCTGGCAGGTGAAACAGACAAGGATGCTGAGCTGGCAGATGAAACTGACGAGTATGCTGAGCTGGCAGGTGAAACCGACCAGTATGGTGAGCTGGCAGGTGAAACTGATGAGTATGCTGAGCTGGCAGGCGAAACTGACAAGAATGCTGAGCTGGCAGGAGAAACTGACGAGTATCCTGAGCTGGCAGGTGAAACTGACGAGTATGCTGGGCTGGCAGGTGAAACTGACCAGTATGGTGAGCTGGCAGGTGAAACTGATGAGTATGCTGAGCTGGCAGGTGAAACTGACAAGAATGCTGAGCTGGCAGGAGAAACTGACGAGTATGCTGAGCTGGCAGGCGAAACCGACCAGTATGCTGAGCTTTTACCTTTCTCGCTAGAGCCTCGGCTATCAGATCTCTCTAATGCTATTCGTCCACTGCCTATTTTGCGCTCCCCAGTTGGAACTGAACGAGGCCTGCAATCGCAAATAAACTGTTAGTAATTGAATGACCCTCAAGAGCCTTTTCGGTAGAACTTACATGTAGATATTGTGTAATTGACATTTGTTTAATCAAACCTATGGAATAATTGCCAATGTATCAAGGAACACTACGATGTGTTAAATGCAGTATAGTAAATAACTCTATATAGACAATATACGTATTTGCAATGGTTATATGTAGCTAGCAGATGACCTCAAGAATTATTGAGAACTGTTGAATATAACATTAGAACGAATAACAGCATCGATGTAGATGGTCAAAAAGCAAATATGATCAATGAAATTTAAACCTAGATTGTTATTTTAGCAAGCTAATAAGAACTGGCCGATAATATATTTTCAGCCAGAAGACTCACTCTTAGGGGTGAAGGACCTCTCAACAATCAAATAGTTCACTCTGATAAGCAGTATGGACAGTGACAAATTTTTACAACTAAAACCTGGTTTCCATATCGACTGCGAGACCGAGGCAGTAATCTTGGACAGCAAAACGCTTGCGACGCTAGGCGGCTTCGGTTCACATAAAGCTGCATAGCTAATAACAGCATAAAAAAGGTTCGCTCGCCACGCCGTTTCGATAATGGTGACCTTCACCTGTAAATTGCACTTCGAAAAAGTTTTGCCTGCGACTCCTCGCGAAATTTGAACAGCGCAAAACTCTTGCGTTGTTCATCGGCAACTACCGGTGGTACTCGGCGGTACCTGGCGTATAAGTTCACATTTCACCGCTGATAGCCTGCAGTGCTGTCGCCGGTGCTTTGCGGCGTATATGAAAGCCACACTCAATGGAGCAAATATTATTAAGAGAGAGAATAATAACTTGAAACTTTTTTATGTAAGGAGTTCTCAGATGGGAACGTTGGGTAGATTTACATTAATCTTTAGTAACCCATTTAAAGGCTTCAACAGTTGAGAACATAAAACGCTTGAACGGTATAGGAAGTACAACCAAACAAATACATACCATGTGCCATCGCATCTACTACAACGTTCAACTTTAACAATGCTAATACTGATTGCCCAGAGAGAAATGTAGTCTCTTGGCCACAATGACCCTAAAGAAAAGCTTTTATACTACAAAAGCTGAGAGCTGACAAATGAAGACCACAAACATTTACCACAAATCTACCATTTGCCCTTATATTTCCTATTAATACAAACACTAATGGGCACATATGCGCACACGTCTGATAGCCAATACCTGCCCGATAGCCAATACCTGCCCGATAGCCAATACCTGCCCGATAGCCAATACCTGCCCGATAGCCAATACCTGCCCGATAGCCAATACCTGCCCGATAGCCAATACCTGCCCGATAGCCAATACCTGCCCGATAGCCAATACCTGCCCGATAGCCAATACCTGCCCGATAGCCAATACCTGCCCGATAGCCAATACCTGCCCGATAGCCAATACCTGCCCGATAGCCAATACCTGCCCGATAGCCAATACCTGCCCGATAGCCCATACCGGCCCGATAGCCCATACCGGCCCGATAGCCCATACCGGCCCGATAGCCCATACCGGCCCGATAGCCCATACCGGCCCGATAGCCCATACCGGCCCGATAGCCATATCGGCCCGATAGCCCATATCGGCCCGATAGCCCATATCGGCCCGATAGCCCATACCTGCCTGATAGCCCATACCTGCCTGATAGCCCATACCTGCCTGATAGCCCATACCTGTCTGATAGCCCATACCTGTCTGATAGCCCATACCTGTCTGATAGCCCATACCTGTCTGATAGCCCATACCTGTCTGATAGCACATACCTGTCTGATAGCACATACCTGTCTGATTGCACATACCTGTCAAGGTTTTCATTGCTACGTTTCTGATTGGATACATTGGACCTTCCGCTGCCAGCATTCTTGTCACCAGATTCTGAGACAGCAACATTTTTCATCTGACATCCAGACACGAAACTCTTGCGCTGAGGGCGAAGCACATCAGCACTTGACTCAGCCATGACCTTGAAACACTCCGTCTTCAGCTCTACAAATATTTGCAACATTTGACGACTAGGCATGGCAAGACCTAAGCACTGCAAACTATCCAAATCTGAACTAGTGTAACGATTACTATAAAGATTATCATTGAAACTGTTACCTGTTCTGAACCATCTAACTAAGGGCTAGTAAAGTCTGCAGCAGCATTTCTCAAAAACTTTGCCATGTTGCTATAGCGCTAAGACACTAATAAATCGGTAATTCAAAAATTTCTCTGCACTAGTGAAAGATGATCTACTATATAAACGGCAATCGTTGTCTATCTATCTGTGTATCTGTCTGTCCGCCTTATAGAGCGGTCTTTTCTTTTATCGTCGTACGAATTTCGGTCGTACGAAGCGAACTGAATTAATATGTGTAGTAACGGTAAATAAATTATAGAGCGGTCTTTCTTTTTCCATTCGGTCGAACGAAGCCAACCGAATTAATTAATAGTACTAATTATCGTAATTTCGTAATATGGACTATTAGCCGCTACTTTTCTCTGACGATTTGAGCCAAGCGGCTTATATAAAGGTGTGGCGATTCTGTTGTTTTTCTTTCACCGCTCGAGCGCATTAACCGAAATCCCCGGTTAGCACGCTTTTTAAACGGCAAATTTTCTGTCGTGTTAAAAACACCTTTCCTGAGTTCTGCAGCCTATACAAAGGTGTCTATACAGCTATACAAATGTACTATTCATTAAATAAAATAAATTAACGAGTAGTTATTTACATGCAATTAATATTTACTGCCAACGTGTACCGAGAAGGTCACGTAAACGTTTGTTTCTTGGAGCCACTGGAAAAACGCATTTCTCACCTACTAAATTTCCACATCAAAAAGGTAAGCGTTTCTTATACGACGTTGTATTGTCTATGAATTGCCACATCTCCACTACTTAATAACGTTGGATTTGCCGCTGTTCATGATAGTGGGTCATGTTTATTTCCTTCAGCAGCCGAGTTATTAATTTTTTTCCAGCTACGAGTAAGCCTACTGTAACTTACTATTACAGAACTTTCACGAGTACTCCGAGGGTTGCGATACGCTATTGTGAAAAGAAAGAGAGCAGCTGCTATCGACTTACTGTCACCCTGCATCAGCCATGACCAGCTATACGTCGCCTGCTCAAAAGTAGGCACACGCCGAAAACTGTTTCTTCATACGCCCGACAGAAAAACCAAAAATGTTGTCTATCCGCATGTGTTGCGTTGAACTAAGGGAGAGAGAGAGAGGGAGAGAGAGGGAGAGAGAAAGGGAGAGAGAGAGAGGGAGGAGGAGAGGGGGGGGGGAGAAAGAGAGGGAGAGGAGGAGAGGGGGAGAGAGAGAGAGGGAGGGGAAGAGGGAGGGAGAGAGGGGAAAGAGGGAGAGAAGGAGAGAGAGAGCGAGGAGGAGAGGGGGGAGAGAGAGAGGGAGAGAAAGAGGGAGGGAGAGAGAGAGGGGAGGGAGAGAAGGGGAGAGAGAGGGAGAGCGAGGAGGAGAGGGGGGGGGGGGAGAGAGAGAAAGGGGGAAGAGGGAGGGAGAGAGGGGAGAGAGAGAAGGGGAGAGAGAGGGAGAGCGAGGGGGAAAGAGGAGGGAGAGGGAGGGAGAGAGAAAGAGGAGCGAGGAGAAAGAGGGAGGGAGAGAGAGGGGGAAAAGGGAGGGAGAGAGAGGGGAGAGACGGAGAGAGGGAGAGAAGGAGAGAGAGAGCGAGGAGGAGAGGGGGGGAGAGAGAGGGAGAGAAAGAGGGAGGGAGAGAGAGGAGAGAGAGGGGAGAGACGGAGAGAGGGGAAAGAGGGAGAGAGAGATGGAGAGAGGGGGAGAGAGGGAGAGAGAGGAAAGAGGGAGAGATGGAGAGAGGGAAATGTAACTGCATATTTGGAGTTGTTTTACGGTATGAAAGCCAACTCTCAATAAACCTTATGCTGCCCATGAATCTGCTCCTGTAGACGGGTAATGCAGCTAGTAAATTATAAAATACTGCTCTTACCATTGTAACTTAACGCCAAGACGCAAATTTGAAAATACACTGATGGTTTTCGATACAATGACGACCAGACTGTGTACGAACACCCTACACTACTCAAAACCTAACAAAATGAAACCAGACTGTGTACGAACACCCTACAATACTCACAACCTAACAAAATGACAACCATACTGTGTACGAACACTCTACAATACTCACAACCTAACAAAATGACAACCAGACTGTGTACAAACATCCTACAATACTCACAACCTAACAAAATAGAGCTTAACAGCCTAACCCTTTCGATTCAACATGGAGTCAGGTTCAGTCTTTTGGTAATAGCATTTATCAGCATGAAAAATGCCATAGCCCCCGCCATTATATTCAATATAGGCAGGTGAGAGCACATCCTCAGCCTTTGGACGGAGCGATAGAGGGGTAAACTGCAGGCTCAACAGGAAGTCCTAAAACAGGAGTGGATGAAATACATACAGATGAATAACTGAGGCTGTAGGTATGGTAACCGATATGACCAACCTGAGCTCATCTCTTCTCTGTACTGGTGAAGATAGTCATAAGAACGTCTGCTGTCATTGAGGCTTAACTAAGCATCTGGAAGCCTGAGCAACTTCTTTTATTTTGGAGTCACTTTGACGATGACACAAATAAGTACACACTTATAAGATTGAATGGTGCTCAATATCATAGGAAAACATATACAGGGGACCCCGCATTACAACGCCCGTCTTGCGTTTTTTCGCCTTTCAATGTGAAACATGAAATTTTCCTGATACCCTTGATACGGCCTTTTACTCGCCATACGACATCAATAAAAATATCGCTCCGAATTCAAATTTGATGGTCGGTGTGGTGCATATGTTGGAGTCATGAAGATGCCGATATGTTGTTCGCCAATATGTTATTCGCCATGTGAAACAACAGATATGTAACCTAATAAATAGCTTGTTAAACTTATACTCTTTTTGTCTTTTCACCAATCACAAATTCAGATGGTCGAACACACACACACATGTCACTAGATATATCCATGTCTACCCTAAATAGACAGGATAAATGGGGAAAATATCAAAAGTTGAAATAGAGCAATAAATTCAAACTACTCTGCTTCTTGCTGTCTCTCTGTGGCCTAACTAAACTATTTCCACTGAAACTAAGAGCGCTGAAAGCATTATTAGATATTAATTTGAAGTTATTGTCTGTTTTTAGCAATTTTACGATTAAAAAATTGTCACTTTATTACACATCATGACTAGACAACCTGCGAGCATTAAATTGTAGGAGTCTCCTTTTGAGCAAATTTTTTGCAACCAATATTTAAATTCATTGAAATATTTTATCAATAACAGGTTAATTGTAACAATAAATTCAATTCTTATTATTTAAGTAGATGGAATGAGCTAAACTTCCGAGTGCAGTATGAGTTTAGGTTTTTTGGTTATTAAATTGTAAAACCTGTGTGATAGAACTGACATAAGGTCATTAACTGGTACTGGTTCAGTGTTTACAGTTTTATTTCCTGAAAAGTTGATGAACACAATCATATGTTTCTCTGTTACATTTTTGAAATTTGTCTTTTTTTCTTACAAAACGCAGTTTACTACTTTTTTCCATTTTTTCATGGTATTCACCGATAAATACCAATTTTTCCCAACTGTCTGAGATAAATTCAATAATTCCCGAAAAAAATTCAACCCTGATTTAAAAAAATTCTGTAATATTCTCTCAAAACTCTAGCTATTAACTTTTACTCTTTGCAGAAGTAAGCAAATACATTTAACTTACATTATGTTGTATTGTACTTCTTAGCAAATTACTTGTAGGATTTGCAGCAAAATAACTTGAAGCTAATTTTTTAAAAACCAGCAAAAGTGTAACTAGTGTGAGAGAACTCACAAGAAGTTGCAAATACAATAGGTAGAACAGTGTGAAGGCTTGTTAAACGAGTAGATTTGGATTGCAGTACAGTCATACCTGGACATATGAGTATGACAACGTACAGGAAATTTGGAAAACAAGGAAAATTCCGAGCAAACTTTTACCTTGAGATGTGAGACAAATTTGAGATATTATTATACAAGTTGGTTCTCGATACAACTGGAGGCGAGTCAAGTATGCAAAAGGCCACTTATGAGAACAGCATCTTTCCTGTCGGACCAGTTTGAAAAGGACCGAATAGAATTGAAGATGAAAGTGGGTCAAACAGTAGGTCAAACAATGGGGCAAACAGTGGGGCAAACAGTGGGGCAAAAAGAGCCAAGAGGGAAGAAAAGTAAAAAACTGAAAATAGACCAAGTTAGAATTAAGTTTAAAGTAATGTAATATTAAAACTTGTTTCTAAGTGTGCGCAGAGTAAGCTAAGTTCATTAAGTTAAGTTAAAGGTAGACTTGCAATAAAATTCACATTACAGTTATTTGGTATCATAAGATTCACCATGTCTTACTCTGTTGTGTTGTAGGTGCAAAATATATGGGAATGTGATTACAATCTCTTAAAAGCTAAAAAACGAACAATTAATCGCAACCACACGAGACCGCCGTAGTTTGGATTCGCTTTCCAAAACGGCTCAAATGTGACGTAGTTGTTACAGGATGGTTTCTGTTTACACTTTCATGCAACCTCATTCGTCGAAATATTTTCACAAATATACTTCACGCATTCAATAAAACTATGTCTATTGTTCTTACGCGTCTGTTTTATCGTCATTGTAATGCTGTCACTTTTAGCACTGATATCTTATAACTTACCGTAAAAATCTGTCAAACTTTTTAACCTTAGCTTGAAGGAGTACATATCATTGTCTGATAATCATGACAAGCCTGTTGGTCACCTGTGATAATCGAAAAGTGCTGCAGAAAATATTTGCGAAGTATTGGGTCACATGATCAGATTACGACTTTACAATTAGATAATGCCGAAACAAGACTGTAAAGTAGCGAGCATCTATATTTGATACGGGGTCTTCGGTAAAACCCGAAGTGTGTGTCAGAAACTAGTGCTACAATAAGTTTTATATTGAGCTTTTTATTGGCCTTTCAATTCACGTGAGAACATTACGTGACAAGACGATACCAGAATGTAATGACTACGTCAGAGAAATAAAGAGATTCCAATCTACGGCGGCTTTTCGTTTTTGAGCTTTTAAGAGCTTGTAATCACATTCCCACATATTTGGCTCCTATAACACAACAGAGTAAACCATGGTGAATCTTTTGATACCAAATAACTGTAATGTGAATTTTGTTGCAAGTCAACCTTTAAAGTCATGTAGTGTCACAAAAGTGTAGCGTACTGAACGTGTTGCTATAAAGTCTCTCACTCTCACCACATTAGCCACTACCATCTGTCTGGAAGGTAAGAACTCCATGCAGTACTGTTCATAATAATGCTACATTTTATTGCAGACTTGGCTAGATATGTATTTGTTACTTGGTGAGTTTAGGTGTTGATTTAAAACAATTAAAAACACATTTTTCTACGGCAATATCTTGTTTTGAGGTATTTTTACAAAATATGGGAATGGATTAATTTGTATTTAGTTATTTTTATATAAAAAATTGATTTGAGATATGAGAGAATGGACATATGAGCTCGGCTCCGAAACGCATCAAGCTCGCATGTTGAGGTATGACTGTACTTGCGATGACTGGTGGCATTTTTGCGAAATGCGCAGTAACTGACATGCTTGATCATCAACATGATGATCCCACTTAAAAAACATGCTGGCAAAGAATACAGAAATTGTTCGATATGATTTACTAACTCGAGTGTATGTGATGACGGACGAGCTCTCCAACTCACACAGGCTGGTGGCCGGTGGTGTGGGTGGACTCCTGCCACACCCCGAATCATGCTCATCCTCACTGGCAACATTTCCGATACTTCCACTTGCCTTGCAGTCCTCCCCCTCCATCAGCACCCTGACATACAAACCAGCAGCAGAAGCTATCAGCAGTTCAGCACTACAATACACTTGAAAAACATTCTTATTAGATATGGCATCTAACCGAAAAGGGAGCAGCTGACAAAATAAGATAATACAAAGTTATTTTTTATTTAACACTAGTAGTTGCCATCTTGGATATGCAACGAAAATTTAAGAACAATGCCACAAGTTGCCAATTTTTGTTCTGATAATTTTTTACTGTTTGATAACTCAAGCAGAGAAGTGTAGATTTTAAACATGTTAAACATACCTCTTCAATTACCTAGCTGTCAATAAAATACTAAAACCACCAAGCTTTCATAACAGTACTTATTAAAGAGTGGATTAACAAGGATTTAAATAACACAGTGTTCATTAAAGATTTACTCATCACGAACACGCCATCCTCACCGTACACGGGAAGTTTCCCTTCACAATGGATGTTGATGAGACCTTCACTGTCTATTTACAGCTTTGACTTGAATGAAATCTAAAAAAAGATGCGGTCAGTTCAATTGCAATGAGTGATTGTAATACATCTGTATAACACAACTGTCCACAAGGTGCTTACACACAATTCTTTCCAGCAAGTAAGCCAAATCAACAGGCTCAATTGCACTTATCTTACCGACTTTTTCATCTGGTATATTGGTCTACACCAGGGGTTCTCAATGGGAGCCACAGCAGATTTTCAGAGGGCCAATATCATATTTTCAGGGGGGCCACAAGATGTGGTATATATTTTATGTTAGTAGTTGTTTTGTGCTCAAAAGCTCTTATCTGCCAGTGGAAAATAGACTATGTAGAAGGCTTGGAAGCGAAATAGCTGACTAAAATCACACGTGACAGGTTGAGCATGTTCTGAGTCAGACGAATTACCACCATTACTATAGATTACGGCATTATTATTACTGTTAAAAAATAAATACTCAGTTTCCTACTACTATAGCCAAATAGATAACCATCAGAAGTTCATCGATTGACAATTTGTGAAACCTATGTAGCTTTAATGCGTCTTATCATCGCGAAGAAGAAATAGCAATAAAAAATGTTTTTGCAAACCGAAACTAAGCTCAGCATGACATGCAAACATGTTTTCCATTGGCTCAATGCAATCAGATAGTTGTTTCTTTTTGATTAATTGGAAGTATGGTAGACTAACTATACAGCTACTCACAATCAAAAACGTTTTGCACTAAGCTTACAAAAGTCACTCCATGTCAGCAATTTTTTGCTTTGATAGGTATGTAAGGCGTGTTACGATTTATAGGGTCGGCTAATTTGCGAATTTTTATAAATTCCCTAATTTTGGAGGTTTTCTAGAGCTGGCTTGTATGCGACATAAGCTTACCTATAAATGGGGATATACAGTACAAACTCATTTTTATTAAAGGTTCACTTGCAACAAAATTCACATTACAGTTATTTGGTATCAAAAGATTCACTATATCTTACTTTGCTGTGTTGTAGGTGCAAAATATGTGGAAATGCGATTACAAGCTCTTAAAAGCTCAAAAACGAACAGTTAATCGCTGCCATCACGAGACCGTCGTAGATTAGAATCTCTTTCCAAAACGGCTCAAATGGGACGTATTTGTACAAGATGGCTTCTGTTTACACTTTTCATGCAACCTCATTCGTTGAAATACTTTCACAAATATACTTCACGCATTCAATAAAACCATGTTTATTGTTCTTACGCGTCTATTTCATCATCATTGTAATGCTGCCATTTTGAGCACTGATATCTCAAAACCTACCGTGAAAATTCGATTAATTTTCTAACCTTAGCTCGAAGGAGTACATATCATTCTCTGATAAAAATGATGAGCCTGTTGGTCACCTGTGATAATCGGAAAATGAAGCAGAAATTATTCGTGCTGTTTGGCAGGAAGTATGGGTCACATGATCAGATTATGACTAGACGATTAAACCAAGCCGAAACAAAACTGTAAACTAGCGAGCGTCTATATTTGATAAGGGCTCTTCGGTAAAACCTGAAGTGTTTGTCATAAACTAGTGCTAGGAGAAATTTTATATTGAGCCTTTTATTGGCCTTTCAATTTACATGAAAACATCACGTGACAAAACAATAACCAAATGTAATGACTACGTCAAAGAAATAAACTGATTCTGATCTAAGGCGGTTTCGTGATGGCTGCGATTAACTGTTCGTTTTTGAGCTTTTAAGAGCTTGTAATCACATTTACACATACTTTGCACTTACAGCACAGCAGAGTAAGACATGGTGAATCTTTTGATACCAAATAACTGTAATGTAAATTTTGTTGCAAGTAAACCTTTAAATAACTGTATCCAAGATAATTGAAACAAAGGGACATATCTTTGATCCAGATTACATCAAGTTCAGATTCACAGTTTCACTCACTAGATTAGGACCAAGCTCAATACAGTGCACCCTCGAGATACGATGTTAATTCGTTCCAGGGTTGGCATCGTATGGTGAAAAATTCGTATATCGGGGTATAGAGGCCATTGTAATTAAACAATGCAAACACCCCCTGGTCAAAATCGTCAATTTTTTTTACAAAAATGAGTACATATTGACAATTAGCAACAAAATAGTATGCTAACTTTAGTAATTATAGTTACCTACAGTAACTGTATTGTATTTAGTGTATTTTAATAGTTATGATCTGCAATAAAACGCAAAATTATAATGTGTGTACCAAATGCAGTACATACGGTAAGGAGTTCTTGCCTTCAAAAGGTACGCATAACATAAACTTTGAATTCACTTCAAGTAAGTTTAGCTTGCTAAACTTAAAACTAAGTTTTAGAATGTATCAACTTTTTATCACGAAATTTTATCCTTCAGCAGTTCTTATTTTCACTTTCACTATAAACTTTAGCCTATCTGTTTGAAATCTTTTTGAACCTAAATCAATAGGACGGGTATAACTGGAGTATCTCAGAACCTGGTTGCAACCTCAGAACCTCTATGTATGCATGCATACATGCATGTATGCATGCATACATGCATGCATGGAACCTCTATGCATGCATGCATGGAACCTCTATCCATGCATGGAACCTCTATGCATGCATGTATGCATGCATACATAGAGGTTCTGAGGTTGCAACCAGGTTCTGAGATACTCCAGTTATACCCGTCCACCTCGCACACTTGACCATTTAATGGCTACCGAAAGGAAAAAGAAAATTTTATTTTCTACACAGGACATACATACCTTTGGAGTAACGTGGCTTTGGCTGGTACATGTAGCGAGTAAAAGAGATGAGGCAAAAGCGTATCAATGCTAATTATGGTGCTGCACACTTGAAAATAAATTTAAAACGTAATGAATTGGAAGTTTTTAACAGGCTAAAGGAAGTTGTCCATTCCTGTCCAATTCTTCTACCTTTTCAACGAGAAAATTGCTAGCTAGCGCTTGTAAAAGGATCTAGAGAATGTGGTACAGTAGTTTGTCTTGTATGAAATGTGCACAAAAATCAATGTAACCATACATACAAAGTTTGTACGTATTTATACCCTATGGGGGGACAAGGCTTTAGCAAGTTTCAGAAAGTAATGTGGATGCGTCAACTATCCTGAGCAGCTAGTTATATGCGTTACATACATACATACGATGAATTGTATTCACGTAGAAGATAACAAGCCCATATGCAAAGACATGGTTAAACAAGAGAATAAAACATAAAATCAAAAGGAAACAAATAAAATATGAAAAACATGCCACACAAGAGATAAATAATATATATTATACATGCATTGTTTTAATGTACCAGTCCACATCAGTAAATTAAACATAAAATATTTCTGCGAATGCGGGTTTCCTGTATTTTCTACATCCTCGCCTTTACTAAATGGTTGCTCCTTTTGTATGCTGATCGCGTGCATGACCTAGCTCATTCAAATCTTCAGTCGAAAGCTCTTTCTTGTGCTTGCTTTAATGGAGTTCTTGTTTTAATAATAATTGCAAATGCTGATTGGTTGTGATCATATTCCTTGACAATGTTGATAATACGGGTCCCTTCTTATTTACGACATCCAACTTTGTTGACATAGAAATCAATTTTCCTTCGTTTTGTAACGTTTGTATCGGTCTCAGATTCCATAGATAACGAATTAAATGTAGATACTTGTAGTTATATACGTATGCTGACTTAAAACTTTAGAGTAAAAGGTATAATAACGCTACAAATGAATATTTGCTCTCGCTTGTGCATTTTACACGAAATTTTCCACGCGGATATGAGAGAAGTCGATCATCGTGTCTCTTCTAAATGTTCTAAGAATTTTTTCGGGAACCATATTTCGGTGTCTTTTTTATTTCGACGTGTGTTATGAGCAAACCGACGGCCAAATTTTAACTCGGGCGAAACTTTTCTCAAATTCGTATAGTGAAATAAAATTCGTATAGCGAGGTGAAGATATCACAATGTTTGACTTCGTAAGGTGAAAAAATCGTATATCAGGGTAATCGTATCTCGAGGGTGCACTGTATATAGTTTGCTACAAAGTCCTGAGTAAACCTTCTTTACGACCATCAAAATTGAAGTATGACCTGGATCACTTTCATACAAATCTCGTTGGGAAGAGCCGGGATTGCTTTCAAAGAACCAATCACAGCAACAGCAAAATTTGATTTCAATTTCTTACGAAGCATGCTCATTGCAAAAGCCAAAAAGCATCACACTATTGGTGTAGAATTAGTGAAACTAGGTGCTCTCCTAATGGTCAGAAGGATTCTGAGTGAGGAGGCAGAGAAGAAACTCGCTCAAGTGCCTTTATCAAACAGTACAATACAGAGAAGGATAACAGGGATATCAGGAGACATTGAAGAACAGTTCATCAATGAAGTCAAAGGTGCTTTATTTGGGTTATTTGCAATCCAGCTTGACAAGTCCACCCATGTTGCGTGAACCTCAAACCTAAGCTGCTTTGTTAGATATGCAACCAGCAAGGAAATCAAGGAAGGTATGGTTTTCTGTAAGTCTCTTGAGACAACTACAAAAGCGGCAGATGTGAAAAAAAAGTCTGATGTTTTTTAGACTAAAGGTATGTTGTGAGGCTAGCTTTGTGGTGTTTGCACAGATGGTGCTCCGGCAATGCTCAAGTCCAGGAGTCGCTTTCAGTATCCGGTTCAAAGGGAAGTGCTCAAGCGCATTGTGCTTCACCGGATAGTATACCGACAAGCACTGACATCTAAGATGTTTTGGATTATGTTATTAAGGCTGTAAACTATGTAATGGGAAGGTATTTGAACAGCAGGTTATTCAAACAACTCTGTGTCAGTACGAACACAGAGCACACAGCTCTGCTATTTTATACAAAAGTATGTTGATTTTCTAAGAGTAGTGTAGTAGCCAGAGTGTTTGAACTAAGGGAGAAACTGCTTTTATTTATCAAGGAGAGTAAGAAGATTGATGACAAGTTCAGAAACAAGTACTTCCTGCAGCAACTGGCCTATCCAATGGATGTCTTTGAGCATCTGAATTTGTTGAATTTGAAACTCTAATACCCAGAGTACTATTATTCAGCAGACAAATGTAATAAAATCATTTACCCGATAAACTGAATAATTCTAAGTGCAAAATAGTAAATGGGGTTTTCCATTTCCGCCGGAAGCTGTTTTAGACAGTGGGCGCCCAACCAGTAAACTATAAGCTAATGCTGAACAGCATCGCACATCTCAAAGCACTGAAAGACGTTTGATTGATATTTCCCTAACCTGAAACCTACATCTCTTAACCTGTCAAGAAATCCATTCAAAGCACAAGTAGAAAACATTTAAGATTACCTCCAATATGTACTTATAGAGCTAAAAAAATGGATCCTGGACTAATGATTTATTTGTCGATGTACACCTCAGCCAGTTTTGGACCAAAAAGGCATCCAGCTATCCTTCAGTAGCCAGTGTTTAGCGATGTTACAGCCTTTCACAAATACATATCTCTGTGAGTCAGGTTTCTCTACAACCGTGCAGTTGAAAATTAAATCAAGGAACCCCTCTGATGCAGCTCATGACATCAAGTGTGCTTTATCTTAAGTAGAACCACGGTGTAAAAAACCTAGAGGTGAACACCAGTGTCAGACTCGCATTAACTTTTATGTTGTTTTCTTTCGTTACTCTGTATAAATATGGGAATATTTTTCAATAATCTTTTATCAGTAATTGTTACTCATATATTAAAAATCGCCAATGGTTCGTGACTTTCTTGGGCCATAGGTATTTGAGGTTGGGCGACATGAGCATTTTGGATGGTGCAAAGCGGCTTATGGTATGAAGTAGGTTGAGAACCACTGATCTGAACTTTTTCAAACCAAATGCTAAACATGGCTACTGTAAAACCTGTATTTGAACGACACCTTTATTTGAACGTCACTTCTATTTGAAGACTAACTCCATTTGACTGCCACTATTTGACATTCTAGATTTTTACGAACCCATAACAGTAAGTGATCAATAAAAAAGTATCCACAAAACCCTACTAATAGATAACACCAACTATTCATTGTTTCTGTTCGTATGAAGTCCGTCTTTCAACTTAGTCTTTACGGTTTTTTTCGCTCAAACTTTGAATGCAACACCAAAGAAATGTGTAATAACTGTCTTAGGCTAATAGTACAGTGCACCCTCAGGATATGATTTTAATCCATTCCAGGGTTGGCATCGTATGGTGAAAATTGCGTATGGAGGGGTATAGTAACCAATCATTATATAATGTAAACATCCCCAAACAAAAATGATCAAAATTTTATACAATATACATATTAAAAATTAGTAACAAAATGGTATGTTAACCTTAGTAACTACAGTTACCCACAATAACTTTAGTATATTTAGTGTATTTATTTTTTATTTAGTGTAAGAGCCAGTGCGGTTACTTTCATTATCCGGGTATTCAACAATTTCTGAAGCTGAATTGGCTATAATGCCATCAACAACAGCAATTTTTTTTAACACAGGAGGTGCTTGCGGAAACCATATTACAACGAACAAATGTGAGCGTCTGAAAAAAATGTACTTTTTGACTGGGATTTTGACTGGGAATTTTTGATCAAAGATTATACTTTGCTTCGCGAATATTGGCTACTTTTTGTAAGAAATATTCAGACATTACCATCAATTCCATAGAAGTACCAAAAATCGTTGATTGTGTTGTCATGGACCAATAGTATTTAGTTGCTATACAGCCAAGGTAAATTTCGCAAAAAGCATCGACAGCAGTCAATCATAGATTTTGCATAAATTTGCTGGGGCAGTGAAAGGGCTAGTCTTCAGGTATAATTGTAAACCACATTATGGATGAATCTGAAAATAATGGATATGATTTAGACCAGAGTCTAGTTCTGATGATCGTGACGATCGATCTTCCAAGTACACCGCAATTAAAATCATGGCAACCACTACAGCAACAATGAAAGAATTAATTATTATTGATGTAACCGAGTCATTACTAGTACTATTTTGTGAAAACTTTTTTACTGATCCCTTTCTATTATGGATTGGTAAGGCTCAAAGAATGTCAATATGGTGGGCAAACTGAGGTGCTATTCAATAAAATGGTGGTGTACTGTATTTTTTAACCCTTGTTCAAAAAGATGTTTTATGGTATATGTTGACTGACAATAAATACGTGAATTGTTTGTTTTTTTTTCATGTAGGTCAGTCAAAAAGTAGTGGGAACATCGTTATATATGTTGTTTTGCCACTTCATGAAACTTTTCAACTTTTCGCACCCTTTTCAAAAATTGGAGTTGTTCTTTCATACCGAATTTAAGAAGGATGCATGCAAACTGCACAAAATGTTTAGAGAAAATACTATTGATGAATTACGCAATAGTAAACTCAAAGTAAATAGTAAACTCAAGAAAAAAATGAAGCGCCAAACTGATGAAATCCAAGAAACTTACTATAAACAAAACTTGGGTGTGTAATTATAAACCTGAGTTGAATTGCCAGTAAGTAAAGAGAGGAATGCAGAGTCTCCTATTAAATAACGTAACTGTTCAAAAAGGGCCCTCCAATTGTTGATTTTAAGAAAAAGGAAACACACTAAATTTTTCAAACTAGACTGAGAATTCGAGTGTGGTAACAATATTTATAATGCAGAAAAGGGCCTCCAAACGAACGATGTTGAGCATCAAAACAATGCCCAACCAAAAACTGCTGCTCACACTATGGCTTAGATTGAAGAATTAGGGTAGGAGGTATAAGCACACCCTCTTTAGATTCTAGATTTTGCTTTAAGCAATTTTTTCGGGTGACGAAAAAGTCACATAAAAAAACAGATGCAGCAGATGGTTCAAAATGCAGTCACCGAAATTTTACACCAAAATAATTCAGAATTTCAAAAAAAGGAACAAATGTGCAGAAAAAATTGAGAACCATGTTGAAAAATAGAATATAATTTTCCATGTTATTGCTGTCAAATTTTATGGCAAAACTCCTACAAATTACTGCCTGACCCATGAACAATACAATTTTTCTACCTTGCAATAGAGCACACAGTTGCTATCTCACTACCTTCTTTTCAGATCGGCAATCATTTATGATTTTTCATTAATAATCACTATATAGACAGCTATTAACAAACTGCGTTTCGAAACTTTTTACTAGATTACTTATTTGATGTGTTTTACAAAGTGCTGCATATAAAATACCCAAGAGTAGCTTAGAAAATTTTGCGTGTGACATCTATAAACATAGGTTAAGCCGCAAGCTATTTCACCACCAGTGTCTCATTGACCAATTAAATGTGATATTTGTTATAATAATACAAAATTAAAATAGCTTTTACAAAACGATCTATTACAATATATCAGTGAAGCAGCTACTATTTACTAAACGTTGCGTTCAGCTATTCTCAATGTGTTGACTATATAGATAACAATTCACGCCAAACCAATAAGCTGTGAACTGTTAAACTGTTTATGTTTTGACAATCTAAACCGAGAACAATTACCGAGCAATTAACGAAAGAGTAGACTTTATTTGGTAGACTTAATTTAGCGCTATATAATGTAAATACGCTCATTGGTTTAGTACGCCATGAATCAAACACATTTCTTGGTGACACGATATTTGCACAATTGATAAACTAACATACTAAAACTAACAACACCGTTTCATCCATAGCAGAGAGATGCACAGCCAGTTACGGATACAATTTATGCAACAACGCGTATTATTTATAGGGTAGGTTATTAGTACACATAGCTTATACTAGGGTGGCAAAATCATTCTACGAACAACGTAACTTACAACGCTGTCGCTTGAACGTTGGACAATGCTGACGACCAGAAAACAAGTTTGACTCAGATGCAGCTATGATCTGAAACGCTTGATCGCAAGCATACCAGATAACACTTAACCATGGGATGCTACCAACCAAGGAAAGAAGTTGCAAGTCCGATAATAATAAATATCGTTTCTACATGCCCGGATGAGTACATTTTTATACCTTTCTCAATATGAGATATATACTAGCCTTAGTATTGCACCAAAGTTGTAGCAAAACAATACACGTATAGACGAAGGAACAAGACAAAATCTTAGTCCAATCTGTAAAAGCGGATACAACGAATCGGATGAAAGGCTAAATATCCAAAACGTATTTTGGTTCTGAGTCTCTGCGGACTACCTCCGTACCCTACACGCTCGCGCAAGAAGTGTTCTTTTTGCGCCAACGTACACATCCAGTCTGCATATATATTAGGAGGAATGTAACCAGCCGGGCTGGTGTTTATTAACAACGGTTTCGCTCCCTTGCTTTCGAAATGGGAGTATTAGAAAGGATAGCGGACATTGAAGCCGAGGTACTGGATTAGTCATGTAACAGCTAATTCTCAAGTTATAGCAGGCTATACTTTTTGATAGATTATGGAGCTGGTGATACCGTTGGACGATTTTGTGCGAGCATTATTAGCCAGGTCGAACAAAAGCTGCATTTCTAATGCTTATACATGCCCTTTACTCATCTGACCGACTAATTTTGTCACATCACTCTAAATATAAGTCACCATTAAACTGAATGCTATTGAGGCCTTTGTTTTGTAAAATGATAACAAGAAATGAACACTGTTGGCTAACACAAGTTAAATTTAAAATACGTGTGAGCTTTAATAAGCTACGTTACAACTTTAGAGTAATCGTATATAGGGTTCATAAGAGCTTTTATTTCTCGCCCGGCTAAAAGATATTGACAATGACCTAAAATTAATAGGAATAAACTTTGAACAAGTAAAGAAAATTAGCAAGGATAGAAAGAAGTTGCGTATTAGAATATGAAAAAATTACTGAGCTGGTAAAAGCAGCCATGCGATGAGATCACTAGAGAGATCAATCAGATCACACAATGATGATCTCTGCTATGCTTTTACCCAGTAAGCTCTCAAGCATTTTGCTAAAACCATCATGGATACACCTTTAAATTCATAAGTACAGTTTTTGTCAATATTCAAGTTCAGACTTGAACAATCCAATTTAAGCACCTATCTTGCACCTAGCCACTTGTGCATCATACTGAAACCGAACCATTTTGACTCATTAGCGAAAAGCGACTCAACCTAAACATTAGCGTTTGTAATATAACACTAGTATAGAATGTGGTGTAAGTTTCAATTAAGTTTCAACTTTTCAAGATAAATTTTTTTCTAAATGTCTTTTCTTCTAAATTTTGACTTGCTTTCTTTTACTTGTTATTTTCTACAATGATAGGTTCTTTCTCTGCTTTTTCACAGCTGCCTATGAAATAAGCGTATATAGATTAGAAACATTTCATGTTTCTTGTTTAGCTAAAATATATTTTATATTTATATTATTAACTTAATTATTAATAATTAGTAAATCAATCGAATTAAATAATTATTAATAAAAATTTATATTATATAAAATTTGTCATAATATTCACGGGGGTTTCATAAAAAGTTTGAGGGTGAAAAATCCTTAAACTTAGTCAATATTGCAAATGTTACACTAATGATATGGTCATGGTATTCAATGATTGTGGCAGGCCCAAAATGGACAAAAATTCTTTAGGAACATTAAAGTTAATACATGTGTTACGGTTTGGCAACAATGCATCCATATTCGAAAAAGTAAAGTGTGTTACTTCACTAATATTGAGAAAATATTTAGTCGTAGATAAGTTTCGCGAAGATATATGTGAACAACAGCGTGACTCAAAATTGCTTTATTTTTAATGTTCAAGAAAACTGCTTCTTGCTCTATTCTCTATTTATGCCTAATAAAGAGATTAGAGTTAATCCTGAAGATCTAGTCTCTGAGAGCTAATTTCGAAGATTCCAACTCACTCGGCAACTTCGCTCTTTCAACTCAACCAATTATACCTCTCAACAAACTCCAATGCTTCAAGAAACAATTTGTGTGTGCATTTATTAGCATTCAAAGTTGTCAGATAAAATTCGATTGGTTTTGTCTTACTATGTTAATTTCTTGGAACATTTTAATGTGTTATGATAATCCTAATTTTGTTGCTTCAAACTCACACAAAATGATTTTTTATATGAATAAGATATATAAATTGTAGATGGCACGCACACAGAAGAACAAAGCTACCATGTCTCATCTGTGTATGCTGAAATCTCGATTGGCGAAACTAAAAAGAGAGTTACTCGAACCTTCAGGCGGAGGGGGCGGTGGAACAGGAGAGGGTTTTGATGTTGCCAAAACTGGAGATGCCAGGATTGGTTTTGTTGGTTAGTACCAGCAGAGAGTGATACATATAATTTCAACAGCATTTCAGTCTTGAGATTCATCTGATGTGTGTCACAACACAGACTTTGAAACCTACAAATGTAAAGGAAACAACTATAACACCTCATGTTTGTTCTATGTGATCGTCGATTGCCTATGACTAAGAGCCTTACTAACTTAGTCTAACTTACTCTAACTCCTCTACTTCTTATTACATTTGGATGTACATTTATATTCGTTTTACTTTTTCTCTATTTCATTTATTTTGTGCCAAAATTTTGAAGCATTTGGTAACTAAAATTGCAAATCTATTGTTAGAATATTATTTAAATTTTAGTAATCACAAAATTCACAATGCTCCCTGCAGTGTGTAGCGCGCCGAATTTCACAATGCTCCCTGCAGTGTGTAGCGCGCCGAATTTCACAATGCTCCCTGCAGTGTGTAGCGCGCCGAATTTTGAGCAAAGTTTGTCACTTTCTATCCCAACAATAACTGTCTACATTTATGCTTTTAAATAATTGCCTAGGCAAGGGTGAGTTCATTCTGACAAGGTCCTTATGGCATAGTTTTATAGTTAACCAGCAGCTGTGCAAGACCAAAATGTAAACAAATTAACCTTCCTGAAGTGTAATTGGTGGTTAGTCCATGACAATTCACAAGGTTGACTCATTCGAATCAGCTTCGTCAATGCTCTCTGTGTATTGATGAATGTTGAAGTAATAATTGGAACAGTTGATCGCGTGGTGCCAAAGTTATTCGCATGCATTGCAGCATTACGAAAATGTACTATTTAATATCGCTCTTTTATCATTTAGTTACACATAGGATAAATACATTTTCCTATATTAAATTTATTTGTTTGTATATTTTTAGGTTGTAACATTTTGAGTTGCATTTTCTTAAATCAAGTTTTTAATCACTTCTATCACTTTGTGACGCTGTTGCTATTTTATGACGGTTAGCAGATCAATATTTCAGGTCTGGGTTTTTTCTATGAGCAACATGTTTTTGACAGAATTAGGCTTTAAGATTGTATTGCAACTACCTTTTTATCGGTTCAGTTAGTGCTACTCTTTGCTGGTGCATTCAATAGTTGAATTTATACTTTTTAGTGTACAGATCTTTGTGTATGAACTATAAATTGTACTCCTTTTGTTTATCACTCTGTTTACATGTTGATTGTTAAATACAAAACCATAAATCATGGGCTATGTGCTGTTGATATGGATAGCATATGATCAGTCATTCACAAAATCTACTCTCACTGTTATACTCGCATGCTTATGGTCTTATTGCATATGGACAAGATGTCTGCTTTGCATCATAACCTCCAAATATCTGTTGACTACAGCGATTATTTCCTTACAGCGTCAGGAGATTATCTGTTCAGGTACATTGATGCTCCATACAACATATATAATATGCACATCCATACCTGCTGAACACCTAATTGTCACTGCAGGTTTCCCTTCTGTTGGTAAATCGACATTGCTAACTAACCTGGCAGGAGTGTATTCAGAGGTCGCTGCCTATGAGTTTACTACGCTCACGACTGTGCCTGGTGTAATAAGATTCAAAGGTGCTAAAATTCAGGTTGGTGCTATACATTCATTTTTATTTAACTTTCCTAGCTTTTTGGGTTTTCAAATTGCTATGCTGACAAAAATACAGCCTAGTCTTTTTATTTTAAACCTGGGTGTATTGCTATAATTTTGCAATTGAGTCTGCATGCTATAGTTATGTTCAGGTTTCGGGACAATAATTCTGCTTCTGTTGGTTCCGTAGTTGAATATTTGGATATTTTAAAGTTAGAATTGCAATAAGGTTTCGGAATATTCCTATCTCTTAATATACATATACAACAACATACAGGCAACATATACGTGTACCTCAAGGGTATGTTATAGTCTAAGAGCATAATATAGCCTGAGAACTTTTGCAAATACCGATTGAATATCTATCTTTAGAGCTTTATCCCTGAATCTATATTGAAGTGGTGAAATAGCTCAATATTACTTTTGGTCGCGTGTTATTCTAGCCATTTATCTCAAAAGCTGTTAGGTTATTCAATATGGTTGTGCATGCAACACAAGCAGATAATGAATGAGCACAAACGGATTACCAGCTTTCTATTTGGTCTTTCGCCAAGAAAACTCATAATCTTATTAGATGTCAGAACTAAAACAGTAAATTAAAAATAAATCTGATGTTAAAATGAATATTAGACAACAAAGGTGAGCGTTTGCTAAATCGAATTTGGTAGTTGCCTTCTCGTTAGCATGTACTAGGATGAGCAGACAATCTGTTATTATAATGTTGGCCCGTGTTACACTGCATTTTCGATAACAGTTTTGTTAGATTGGTAAGTTTTCTAATCTGTTTGTTACTGATTTTTCTAGCTGTTAGACTTGCCGGGTATTATTGAAGGAGCAAAGGACGGCAAGGGTCGTGGGAAGCAGGTAATTGCTGTTGCTCGCACCTGTAACATCATATTCATCTGTCTCGACGTCCTTAAACCCCTCGGGCATAAAAGAATTCTAGAGCATGAGCTGGAAGGTTTTGGCATCAGACTCAACAAAAAGCCACCGAATATCTCTTTCAGAAAAAAAGAAAAAGGTGGCATCAACCTTAACATTATGGTGTGTATCCAAAGTGTATGCTTTGTTATGCCTTTGTTGTGCTATTGATATTTCAAGCTGAATATGGAAAAATAGCTGCACTTCCTATCTTGAAGTAGGAAAAACATTAAAGGCAAGTTGAATGCTCTTTTCCTTTACTGGAGGACAGAGGATCAGCATTTACGTCTGTGAGTGACTCCAAACACTCCCTTCAGAGTGGTCATTAACACTGTCAGTAGCGTGTAACTAGGCAGGTACCAATTTCATCATAAGCACCATTTCTCCGCTGCTGATATGGTATGTCAGTAACAGTGATGAGATAATAGATAATTGATCAAACATGCTCTCATCTTACAATAAGTCAAAAATTTTCCATAGTAATATCTAATTTCCAATTCTATTCCTTAGAAATATCTAATTTCAAATTCTATTCCTTGGAAATATCTTAGTAACATTTTGACCACATTTTCATATCAAACTTGTCAAAAAACATTTAGGTGTGGCAAGACCCAAATAAATATAAAATTGAACAGGAAATACTAATATTTCATTCCTAAGAAGCATTTGAACTGTCTTTGATTTTTGTGTGATTTAATTCCCTGCACCTGAGCTTAACACACTCACTGCTCTTGTTTGTTACCATAGTAACCATCTTGTGTGTGTTCATTCTGCAGTGTAACCAATCTGAATTAGACTTGGATTTGGTAAGAACCATTCTGGGAGAGTCTAAGATACACAATGCTGATATAACGCTCAAGGAAGACGTGACAGCTGAGGATTTGATAGACGTTGTTGAGGGTAACCGTGTCTACATACCCGCCATTTATGTTCTCAACAAGATTGACCAAATATGCATCCCGGTTTGTTTTGGATTTCTTGTACCTCTTGTACCCCTGATTTCTGTATAAGAGTAAAGTTACAGAGTAGTTGGAAGTCAAGCAGATTTAGTGGTAGGGTTGTAATAGTACTGGTCGTACTAGTACTGGTTGTAATAGTACTGGTCGTAATAGTACTGGTCATAATAGTACTGGGAAATAAACGTAGCACCATCAAATATTACCACAATTAACCCGTGTGATGTCAACTTAAGCAAAAATATTATACAGTTATACTTCAATTTATGATCACCTCTACTAACGAATGATTCATCACATGATGTAAATTTGGAGCAAATATTTATCCCGAAATACAAAGTAATTTTCAACATTACATCCATAGTTTCTCAAAGAACTAGTTTCTCAAAGAACTAGTTTCTCAAAGAACTAGTTTCTCAAAGAACTAGTTTCTCAAAGAACTAGTTTCTCAAAGAACTAGTTTCTCAAAGAACTAGTTTCTCAAAGAACTAGTTTCTCAAGGAACTAGTTTCTCAAGGAACTAGTTTCTCAAGGAACTAGTTTCTCAAAGAACTAGTTTTGTAAGTAGAAGGGATAAAAGAAACAAAGTTTGTAAAAATTAAAAATAAAATCTACAAATAGCGACTAGAAATTCCCCTATCATACAGCCCACGACCAAAGTGATATTGGAAAAAAGAAAGGGTACTGCCGGTTGGGAAATGCAATATTAGCAGTCAAATGGCACTGCAGTGCAATAGGATAACTGCAATGGTAGCTCTAATGTACTGGGTGTTATTATGTACAACAAACAGCAATAACGAAAGGAAAAGATTATATGTGTATATCTTTTCCCTGTAATAAGAGAAATGCAATATTAGAAGTAAAATGGCAAGCTGCTGTGTAATATACACAGGCGGGGGGGGGGGGGGCTGTATATCATTGGTGATAACAATTAATATCAAGAAGTTGTGATATTTATCTAGATTTCTGTATTTATATGCAAAAAATTATGCTGAATTTAAAAATCTAAACAGATTTTAGCTGGTAGTCATAGAAATAGATGTGTATTTGTAAGAAAATGTAGGTTTTTTACATAATTTTGCAGATATTAAAAATGGCTTGGCAGTACCGCGATATTGGGCAAAGCTGCAGTATCATCAACAAAATCTTTAGAAAAATAATAACAGTAACATCTTGCATTGTCACTATATACTTCGATCTTGTAAATTCGGATGATTATTCTTATAACTAAATATTATAATAATCTCATAAAATCGAATAATTATTCTTACAATTAAATATTGTAATAATCTTATAAAATCGTTAAAAAAATATCATCATCATTTCCTTTACTTTCACTGCTTTGGACATCAGTTGGAATACCAAAGTACTCATTATAAGTGTACAAAATGTCAGAGTCCGGTAGAATCGGCAAAAAAAGAAACGATTACTTTTCAGTACATCTACTTTAATTACAGAAACCTTTGGCAATTGGACAATGGCATAGACTGGTGAAATGTGCACGTTTTTCTCGTGAAATGCGCACGACTTAATGGTTCTACTCTCTGTCACACGGCCTTATCGGCGTTCCGTTGGCCGGTTTTAATTTTAATTAAAAAACGCTAGTCAAGTTGTAATGGCGATTTTAGGCCAAATTAATCTGTCTAGTTATGTATAATCCGATCATATGGGTAAGTTTTAGGATATTGCAGTAACTTTTCATAGACTTAGTAACATATTTAAATAGATTTATATGTGTTTTGTATCATTATTATACTTAAACGACTCTACACAAAAATGGTTAAATTTTTTGATTGGATTTCGGTACAAGGGTTTGGTAACGGCTGTTAACGGATAATTTTTCGGCAGTTGTGTGCGCACATGCATTTATCATAAAGCTCCCAAACATTCGCTTCGCTCGTGTTTGGCCGTGGGATAAGTTTATAAATTAACCCTTTAGGACTCGGCGCACATGGCTCCGAAGGTGCTGCAAGGATGACACTATTTAGCAGCACAATTGGAACTTTGGATATTGCTGCCGGAAAGCTGCTATATCTTGTCTTCAGTTTCTAGCGCACCACTTGATAAACATGCATTGGAAGCTGAGAAGTTTCTTTACCAGCTGATATATTTTACAGTTTACCCTCGCCATACGATTTTTATTAGTTCCAGTTTTGGCATCATAAGGCGAACATGTGTAGAAGAGTATGGAAACCCATAGTAATTGTCTAATGCAAACACACCTTGGTAAAATCATCAACATTTTGTATATGTATTGTACGTAATAAATATTATTAACAACAATGTTAACCTTAGTAACTATAGTTACCTACAGTAACTTTAGTGTATTTAGTATGTTTAGTGGTTATGATCTGCAATAAAATGTAACATTACTATGTGCTGTAGGGAGTTCTTACCTTTGAGACAGACAAACATAAACGTTGAATTTAACTTAAATGAATTTAGCTTACTAAACACATACATGAAGCTAAGTTTTTGTATATCTTTTACTAAACTTCAACTTTGTCATCGGCTAGTTTTATCACCTATTTGTTTACGGGTTCGTTTACGCTATAACTTATAACACATAGCGCTGAACTGAGAGGGAGCGAGCATCATACCTCTTTCAGGCTTTGTGGGGCATGTTCATTATTTCGACGTATTCAACACACCGGCTGCCAAATTTGACTTTCGAGATAACTTTTTGTTGATATCGTATGGCGGAAAAATGTCGCATGGCGGGGACGACAAACATCATGTTCCACATGGTAAGGCGAAAATAATTATTTAATAGGAACATGGTAACCCGCGGACATTACTGTACTTGCGGTTAACATACGCAGATCTCATAAATTGAGTTGCAACTAGTTGAAGCTATGAGAAGTTATTTCTTATTATGCTTAAAGTTTTGAATGCATGTTGAATTTTATGAATATACTAGATGAATGCCCACTGTTGTAATAAAAGTGGGTAATAAAAGTCTTTAGGCAGAAAATTTATTTGTAAAAGCATACAACTTTTACCATTCTAACTTTTAAACTTCATATCGTGAAAAAAGTGGTTTTTGTGCAGTTCAAATGAATTGAGAGAAAAAATAAAACAACTAAAGGTTTTCAAACATCTTCAAACAACTAACTTTTAAATTTCATATCATGAAAGAAGTGTTTTGTTGAAATAAATTAAGAGGAAAATTAAACTGCAAGTAATGGTTAGGTAACTGCGAAGATAACAATGAAAAATTATTTGGCATACAATTATATGACTTGAATTCATTTCAGTGTTGGCATCATAAGTGCAAATATCATACAGAGTGGTATAGAAACCCATAGTAATTATCTAATGCAAACACCTGGTAAACATCATCAAAATATGTTAACTTTAGTAACTATAGTTACCTACAATAACTGTAGTGTATTTAGTGCTTATGGTCTGCAAGAATATGTAACATTACAATGTATGACATGCAGAATGTACCGTGGGGAGTTCTTACCTTCGAGACAGGCGTGTAACATAATCGCTGAATCTAACTTCGATGAATTTAGCTTATTAAACACATACTTGAAAGAAGTTTTTGTACGTTATGACGTAAATTTCAAGCGTTTAACTAAAATTTTATCACTTGTTTGTTTGCGAATCAATTTTTACCATAACGAATAACGCTGAACTGAGATAGCGAGCAATGTATATCTCTTTCCAGTGTTGTGGGAGGCATTTCGGCGAATAGCATAGGGAAATTTTTATTATTTCATTGTAATCAGTACAATAATCACTAAATTTTAATTTAGAGAGAAATTTTTGTTGATATTGGATGGCAGAAAACAAATTTGCCCTAGCATGGTGAGGACAAAAAAGCATCATGTTTCATAAAATTAGGCGAAATATATTTCATAACAGAGATATGGTAACCCATGGGCCCAATGTATCAATTAATATGTCATTCAGCGTGTGCAATCGGAAAAAAGGGCATACAGTATATGGTAAGAGCGATGGAATTGTAAGAACTGCGTAGCCTTGTTAGAATGCGCGTTTAGAAACTTGCGGTTGAAATCTTCGTGAGTTCAAATCCAGCATAAAGCGAGCTTTTCATTCCGACAGACCACGATGACAAGCTGAGATTTATATATATACTAGCTGTGCTACCCAGCGTTGCTCGGGTTATAAAAAGTCTGGACAGAAAGTTGATTTATATTTAATATATAACAATATTTGCCATTCTAACTTTCAAACTACATATTATGAAAGAAATATTTTGTGTAGTTAAAATAAATTAAGAGAGAAAATAAAAACAACTCTAAAGGTTTTCAAACTTTGTCAAACAACTGTAGCTTCCAAACTTCATATCATGGAGCAAAAGGTTTTGTGCAGGACAACTAAATTAAAAATAAATAAAGCAGCTGTAAAGGTTTTCAAACAACTTCACAACTTTCATAACTTGAAAGAAGTGTTTTATTGAAATAAATTAGAAGGAAAAATAAAAATGTAAAGGTGTTTAAATGTGAATGAGAACTCATTAGAAAGTAATGGCTAAATATAGTTTATATCGCTATGATTACAATAAAAAAAAAATTTGGTATACAATTATATGATTTTAGTTCGTTTCAGTGTTGGCATGCGAAAATTGGCCTGCGAAAATATCGTAGGCTATAGATGTACATAGAGTGGTATAGAAACCTATAGTCATTATTTGATGCAATCGCCTCCTGGTGAATATCATCATCACTAAAAATAGTACCAAATACTATGTTAACTTTGGCAACTATAGGTACCTACAAAGACTTTAGTGCCTTTTGTGGTTATGATATGCAAGATAAAACATTACAATGTACTACGTGGAGTACTTACCTTCAAGACAGATGTATAACATAATCGCTGAATTTAACTTAAATGAATTTAATTTACTAAACACATACTTGAAGTAAGTTTTAGTATGTATTTTAGTAAACTTCAAACTCTTAACAGAAATTTTATCATTTACGTTAGCAAATCGTGTTTATTATAACGGATACGGATAACTCACCATGGCAAGTTTAGGGACGTGTATCTTTTAATAACGTAAATAACGTATATAATCGGTACCCTAATCGTCAAATGTCAAGCTCGAGATAAATAATAGTTGATTTCGTGGGCCGAACAAATTTGCCCTACTGAAAAAAAGACCAAGAAACATTGTGTTGCATATACTTAGGTCCCAAAATATTTCAATATAACTGTCCGCGTGAGAATAATTGGCCTTGACCCCAAATATAGTAATTGAACCTTACGAAAAATATTTCTTAATAGGGCATCGTAACGCGTGGCCGCATAAGTAAAATAATCAGCGTGCGCTATAGCCGGAATGATAGACATACTTTGAGAAATTTATATATGGATAGGTTTAGCAATGTTACATTAGATTTATATGTTTGCTTCAGTTTGTAGCAAAAACTGACTTCTTATGCACCATAAAAGTTGAGTTATGAGCCTCTATTTACCGCAAGCTAAGTTTAGATAACAGCCTTGGGGTTATCAAACAGTATGTTATAAATCGGCAAGTTTACAAAATAAATGATAATAATCTATCAAGTGTTTAAAATAAATCTATAAAAGCAAGTGACATATACAATATTTGTAAACATTGCGGAAGTTAAAATATAAGCATTTAAATAAATTTATTTATAATTAGCATCATTAGCTGCCGCTACCAGTTTCTGTCTCACTGTCACTTTTGCTCACCTTACCTTCCTTTGAACCTCCAATTTCATCTTCATTGCTTTCTAACAAAATCTTCACAGCTGAACAGTTAATATCCGCATCGGAATGAATTTTTTTTTATTAAACAGATTTTCATGAAGCGCCATTTTAAATAGTTTTTATGGAAAGGAAGAATTTTTATAACCGAACACTGCTTGCACATGTGTGCTAAGCACAAAGAATGGCTTTATGCTCTTAGTCCAGACTATATAGAATTTATTATTATTAGAGTAGAATTATTTTATGTAATATAAGGTTGAGTAGGCTATGCTGCATTATTCTATGTAATATAAGGTCGAGTAGGCCATGTTGCATTATTCTATGTAATATAAGGTCGAGTAGGCCATGTTGCATTGTTCTATGTAATATAAGGTCGAGTAGGCCATGTTGCATTGTTCTATGTAATATAAGGTCGAGTAGGATATGTTGCATTGTTCTATGTAATATAAGGTCGAGTAGGCCATGTTGCATTATTCTATGTAATATAAGGTCGAGTAGGCTATGCTGCATTATTCTATGTAATATAAGGTCGAGTAGGCCATGCTGCATTATTCTATGTAATATAAGGTTGAGTAGGCCATGTTGCATTGTTCTATGTAATATAAGGTCGAGTAGGCCATGTTGCATTATTCTATGTAATATAAGGTCGAGTAGGCTATGCTGCATTATTCTATGTAATATAAGGTCGAGTAGGCCATGCTGCATTATTCTATGTAATATAAGGTCGAGTAGGCCATGTTGCATTATTCTATGTAATATAAGGTCAAGTAGGATATGCTGCATTATTCTATGTAATATAAGGTCGAGTAGGCTATGCTGCATTATTCTATGTAATATAAGGTCGAGTAGGCCATGTTGCATTATTCTATGTAATATAAGGTCAAGTAGGATATGCTGCATTATTCTATGTAATATAAGGTCGAGTAGGCTATGCTGCATTATTCTATGTAATATAAGGTCGAGTAGGCCATGCTGCATTATTCTATGTAATATAAGGTTGAGTAGGCCATGTTGCATTATTCTATGTAATATAAGGTCAAGTAGGATATGCTGCATTATTCTATGTAATATAAGGTTGAGTAGGCCATGTTGCATTATTCTATGTAATATAAGGTCAAGTAGGATATGCTGCATTATTCTATGTAATATAAGGTCGAGTAGGCTATGCTGCATTGTTCTATGTAATATAAGGTCGAGTAGGCTATGCTGCATTATTCTATGTAATATAAGGTCAAGTAGGATATGCTGCATTATTCTATGTAATATAAGGTTGAGTAGGCCATGTTGCATTATTCTATGTAATATAAGGTCGAGTAGGCCATGTTGCATTGTTCTATGTAATATAAGGTTGAGTAGGATATGCTGCATTATTCTATGTAATATAAGGTCGAGTAGGATATGTTGCATTGTTCTATGTAATATAAGGTCGAGTAGGCCATGTTGCATTATTCTATTACTCTGTTGCTGAACTTGCTAATTATTTAGCCAACACTGGCATTTATGTGTTGCTAAAGTTTTCTAACAACACAATATCTTTATAGATTCTGTTTTGCATATGCAGTCAAACATGGATAACTCGCCCTCGAATAGCTCGAACATATGGTTAACTCGAAGGGTTTTGTTTGGTCCGTTCCCACGTAATGATAAATTGCTTCAGATAACTCGACTTCAACTTCGTTAACTCGAACAGTCTTTTGCCCGACGGCTACCGAGACGGTTGTTATCGCTTTAGAATATCACTTTATTCCAAGCCAAAGAGATAAACCTCATCTTTTAGTAGTTCATAGGTGTCGTTATTACCATCATTGGCAAAATATTTTTGTCAAATACTTTTCAAAGGGTTTGGTAAAATTTGATTTTTACCAAACATCCGCTTAAGGTAAGGAAGTGGCAAGGCAAGGCAAGGCGCGATAAGGCAAGGAAAAGTGAGATAACCTTGGCATAAACTTCAAGAAAAATCGGCAAAATTGATCTTGGTTAAAATGCCCAAAAGAAAAAGATGTCTTTTCTTCTGAGCATTTCAACAGCGATCAAGTTTTGCCAATTTTAATCTGAAAAACGTTCTGGCAGTCACATCATCTAAAACAACAAACAAATCTCAAGTGAGAAAAATCTCTATACTTTCTGGTAAAAATTTTAAAACTTTACATTAGAAGCATTTAATTTGAAACAAGCTGTTTATGCTTTTAATTAATATTATAGTTTGTATATGTGCATGTATCTACTAATAAATACATGGACTTATGACAGTGCTCTGATAACTTGAACGCTCTGATAACTCAAAAACTTTTATTTACTCATTTATTTTTCAGTTATTTATGTTTGCCTGTACTTTGGTACTTATACACGATCTATTTGTTTTACTGCTATATGCAATTATTTGAAGTACTACCTAGTTAAATTGTTTTGGTTTTGGGGCTGTAAACCAAATTTAACAACAGACAATGAATTTGTATAATAATATTTGCTTCACTATTGGATAATTTTGACAAACGACGGCGATGTTAAAACTTGTTAACTTTGTGTGGTGTAGTCTGACTGCGCGGATAAATACTCACAATAATTGTGAATCGTCAAAAAATGGCTTACCATTCCTGTTTATATCTCTGCTAGAATTAATTTCTATTGCCATTAGTACATTGACACATATGGTTGAAAGCAGTCCATTCGCTTTAGTCGAAACATATTTATAGAAGCTCATTTGACTAGCCATAACAAACATGCTGCTGATTCAACTCTGAAACTCTCGACTTTTCTGTCAGCATTGCTAGTCATTACATATTGCTATCGTTAATAACCGAGTGCAAGAGACAGAAACAGAGTGAAACAGATGCATTTTAATAAATGATAGCCTAGTGAACATCAAAGGCTAAAATCCATTACCGTTCTATTCTACATTACTATTTTGCTACATTACTATTACTGTTCGCTATTTTGTTACTTCTGATTCTTTTGATTGTATAATTATGTTCATGACGGTCCTATTTTTAGTTTTGCTACAATCCAATATCCAATCCAAAGGTATTTTATATTTTCACCTCAAACATTCTCACAAAAAGTGCTTACCAATAGCCTAGTCATGTGTCTAATAAATATTCTTGACCTTTATATTGTGTTTTTTTAACACATGGAACTGATTTTTCACAGGAACTTGATATCATATCCCGGATTCCACATTGCGTGCCGATCTCGGCGCATCATAAATGGAATTTTGATGACCTGCTTGAGAAGATGTGGTCATACCTGAGCCTCACACGAATGTTAGTATTTAATGGACACTCATAAACTCGACTTTACTCATCTCATCTGTAATTGTGGCCAAAGTCTGCACAGCATTCTCTACAGGCAAATAAAGTACGATTATTCAACTGCACATTAGAGTTGAACTGTTAAGCGTTTTGGTGGAATTTTATTATCTAAAGTGAAACCAAAAATCTCAATGCATTCTGCAGGAATCCATTCAGTCATTTTCGGAAGAAGTATTTAGCCGATGGAAATACTGTCATGAATCAAATTGCCTGTTTTCAGCTATGTAATGTGTTCCAGACAATTAGCTATTTTGCAATGTTTTGCTGCACCAGCTGAGACCATTCCGATATATAGGCATTATGCTTGTCAATTTATGTATTCCCCTTGACAGCTACACAAAACCAAAAGGACAACTCCCCGACTACCAGTCGCCAGTAGTTCTTAAATCGCATGCAACTACTGTCGAGCATTTCTGTATGAAGATTCACAAGAACCTCCTCAAAGACTTCAAACAGTAAGGAAATCAAAATTATTACACATGGTTCCTGTCGAGTAATTCCTTCATATGTATCTCTTGTATAGTTCAAATTGATCTAATTGAAGTACTTCTGGTACAGTGTTAGGCTTGCATATTTCAGTTTCTCATTAACGTTTTCTAAAATACACTCAAGTTTTCTTTTAATGCCAATGCTGCCATTTTCCATTTTCAATTGAGATTTTGTGTGAAGATGTCACGCAGATCCTGTGAAACCCGACGAATCTTGAAAAAAACAGTGAAATTGAGGCAATTTTTATAATGTGTTTTTGATCAATTTCATTTTATTATCATCTTCTTGATCTAAAGCCTCTCAGCTTTTACATTACTGACAGCGCTCTCAGTTCTTACAACACTGACAGCACTCTCAGTTCTTACATCACTGACAGTACTCTTAGTTCTTACATCACTGACAGTACTCTCAGTTCTTACATCACTGACAATACTCTCAGCTCCTACATCACTGACAGTATTCTCAGTTCTTACATCACTGACAGTACTCTTAGTTCTTACATCACTGACAGTACTCTCAGTTCTTACATCACTGACAGTACTCTCAGTTCTTAAATCACTGACAGTACTCTCAATTCTTACATCACTGACAGTACTCTTAGTTCTTACATCACTGACAATACTCTCAGTTCTTGCATCACTGACAGTATTCTCAGTTCTCACATCACTGACAGCACTCTCAGTTCTTACATCACTGACAGTACTCTTAGTTCTTACATCACTGACAATACTCTCAGTTCTTACATCACTGACAGTATTCTCAGTTCTCACATCACTGACAGTACTCTTAGTTCTTACATCACTGACAATACTCTCAGCTCCTACATCACTGACAGTATTCTCAGTTCTTACATCACTGACAGTACTCTTAGTTCTTACATCACTGACAGTACTCTCAGTTCTTACATCACTGACAGTACTCTCAGTTCTTAAATCACTGACAGTACTCTCAATTCTTACATCACTAACAGTACTCTCAGTTCTTACATCACTGACAGTACTCTCAGTTCTTACATCACTGACAGTACTTTCAGTTCTCACATTACTGACAGTATTCTCAGTTCTTACATCACTGACAGTACTCTCAGTTCTTACATCACTGACAGTACTCTCAGTTCTTACATCACTGACAGTATTCTCAGTTCTTACATCACTGACAGCACTCTCAGCTCCTACATCACTGTCAGCACGCTTTGTTTTTACCAATTTATAACACACTTGACACATAATCATTGCTTTTTCCGGCAACGTAAGCATGTTTCAGGCAACGTACGTAGTTGTAGGTACTTGGTTATTCATATTTGTAGCGCGTTGGTATGGGGCTCTTCTGTGAAGCACCAGCCGCAAAGAGTGGGCAAGGAACATGTACTAAATGATGAAGACGTGGTGCAGATAGTTAAAAAGTAAGGAATATGGCAATATGGCTGTTGTTCTGTTAGTTGGCTGTATGACCAGTATGACCAGTATTAAAATTCAATCATGTTTTCTCATTAGATGTGTAAAAACTGGTATCTGTATTCATGCTATAGTTAAATGTTATAGTTGAATGCTATAGGTAAATGTTATAATTAAATGCTGTAGTCAAATGCTATAGGTAAATGCTGTAGTTAAAATCCACAGTATTTTTTGTTCTAACAAGTCTGCTTCCTCAACATGTACTTTTGTACTGTCTGTGTTCTTTAATATGGCTGGTTAATATTGCCGGTTAACGATGTTTTGAGCATTCTTTATGCATGATTTTCTGTTTTAGGGTGTGAACTGGAATTCTTTTTCTACTCAAGTGAGGGAAGACACATATTCTATGACGGATGGTTCTCAGTTATATATCAGTTCTTATATCATTCATTCTCTTATAATGACCAGCTTTTTTGGTATTATGTATCAATATAATGAGTGGTATTATGTATCAATATAATGAGTCTTCCGTCTTTTAATACAGCCGCCGTTGGCAAGCTCACGAGATCCTAGTTTCTGCTGCTTCATTTGGCTTTGTCCAGATTTTCTCTCGGTAGCATTATGGTTTTATCTATAGTGGAGTTGTCCGTCCATTGATTCCACTGACAAGTCATCACTTTGCATTAGCACACGATCAAATCTTAATGCAATGGATTACATGCATGGGACACCAACCTAAAATTTATGTGATGTCAGTTGACAATCTAAACTTAAGAAATCCTCACATGAAGAGATTTGTGTTCATACAAATGTTTTGTTGTTTTCTCTACAATTGCGCTTGGCTTTGATTAATTATACTGAAAGTGAGGGTTTGATGTACGAAAAAGTATTTGTGTACAAGAGTTTATACTATGGTCTATTAATGATGGCCGATTTTGTGACATCCTTATACTAGCAACAAATACAAAAATGCGGATCGCCCAATATCTGTTTCAGTTCAGAATACCCTTCGCATTACATAGAGGGGTGTTTGATTGCGAAACATACACATAAATGGCCGTCGATTCGACAAAGCTACAATTTATAGTATTAAGATCTGCTTGGAATTGTCTACATCCACGAAAGCTACGGATTGGCTAGCGTTGTGACATGTTACGCGGCATGGCACACATTTTGCAATAGAATGATACTTTGCTTTAAAAGAACTGCTATCCATTAGTAGCTGCTCGTATAAACTACTGACCAATTATGACGAAGCTTACAAACTCCGGATGCAGCTTTATTAGCTTTTGTTCTTCGCAAAAACTTCTCCGTTTGCAAATTAATTAATCGTAAATGATTAATCTGTCTTGCCATATCTGAGTATTTTACTTATAGCTATTGTTGTTGTTAAAGAATTACGATGGCGTAAAGCTATAACAGTAATATATTAATGTAAAGTGTCTGTAACGGTTTGCCAAACATGCTTTTGCGCTCCGTCTTGTCTTTTTAATCATTTTTTATGATCTACAAAGTTTGTCTGTTCTTCTATAGCAACTGCTAAAATATATAAGCTCCGTGTTTCTCATTTGTCTTATGAAGTGTGAAAATTATAATATGCGTTGATGTAAGCTTTGCTGCGTTTTATGCCGAGCATAACACACTAGGAGGGAGTGGTCGAGTTAGGCAGAATGTTGCGCTTAAGATCCTTCTGTCATGTCTGATGCATTTTGCGATCTTCTCACTTGTCAGAAATGTTATCACAGTGCTTGGCTATTCTTGCCAGATGTTTTCCTACATTCTGTATAATATAAAATGTGCTTTATCAATTTAGAAATATGGCATTGCGAGGAACCCTAGGTAGCTTACAATCAAAATTTTCATTCTACTTCTGGCCAAGCATTGATCTAAAAATAGATTTTTTATTACGCACTTGTAAGGATGCAACTATCATTTTTTGGAAGTGAATGGGTATAAGTTGTTAATAACTCGTCATAGATGAAATTGTGATGATGTAGAAATGTAGATCATAGAATAATTCTTTCTTTGTTATATAGATCAGAACTATGTGACATAAGAAGTAGCATTTTTTGTTACAGCACTAATTTGTAAGGATTAAAACCTATTAAACATTTATTCAAGGGTAAGAAAGGGATAATAAAGTCATAAAAATGATAACATGCACTTGGTTAAGCAGCACAAAGTTGGGGAAAGAACTCAGTTGTTATGATTATCTCTTCATGTGTGGGAACAGTTGTATGTTCTGCGAAGGATTTATGCCGTGGTAGAACTTCTCTTTTGTTTAAGAATGCTGATTTGGCCAGATTTAGCGTGTAGCGCTGTTGTAATAAGTTAGCGTCAACATTCTCCTTAATAACTTATAAAGAAAATGTATCGTAATGGTGACACAATGAATTGAGAACCTAAAAGATGAAAACTGCCAAAATGTGTCAATAAATTGTTTAAAAATGAGTATATCAATAAGCTTAATGATTCTATGCTTCGTCTAGGAAGAATAACCTAATTTATGGCTGTTATCAAAGTGGCTGATGGCTTGGCCAAGCAATGCCATAATACCTAATGCTATACTCGTGTGAGCACAGTTCACATCACTAAGAGCCCAAGATGGGTCAGTGCTTGGGCAAAGAGAAGAAGAGTCGGAACCAATCAACTACCCAGGCCAAATACCAGCCTAGCACAAGCGAGTCTCAGCAACCAATTGTAAATGGAGGAATCCTGTCTAGCCTATCTGCTAGTGCCTCACAGCGTAGCATTGACAAATCTATTCAGCATATTTCTGAAAGAGAAAATGCAGGTACCTTGATCTGTTTTCTTGGTTTGTTCATGAAGCATTAAAAGTAATTGAAACCCATTGTTGCTCGATATTGGAATTCCATAAGTTTTACTCAAAATTTGATATGATTTCAACATGTACTGGAACCATCAATGGTCATTTCTTGCCATTGTATAGGCACATTGAATGGCCACATATTGGTGCTGTATTGGAACCTTGGATGGTCATGTCTTAGTGCTGTAATGAAACATTGAATAGTTTTTAGCTATATGGGCATCTTGCATGGTCGTATCTCTGTGTTGTTCAGACACGCTAAGCAAGTATGTATCTGTTAAGCAAGCTTCTGAAGAACTGAACTTCAGCTTTTTGGAACTTGACTACTTTTCATCTGCGGATATTCAGATCATCAGAAGTCAGTTTTCATTTTGGTATCCTATATCTCTAGCCTGCTCTATTTCTTGCCATCTTTTGCCATTTTGGTATCCAATATCTCTAGCCTGCTCTATTTCTTGCCATCTTTTGCCATTTTGGTATCCAATGTCTCTAGCCTGCTCTATTTCTTGCCATCTTTTGCCATTTTGGTATCCAATATCTCTAGCCTGCTCTATTTCTTGCCATCTTTTGCCATTTTGGTATCCAATATCTCTAGCCTGCTTTATTTCTTGCCATCTTTTGCCATTTTGGTATCCAATATCTCTAGCCTGCTCTATTACTTGCCATCTTTTGCCATTTTGGTATCCAATATCTCTAGCCTGCTCTATTTCTTGCCATCTTTTGCCATTTTGGTATCCAATATCTCTAGCCTGCTTTATTTCTTGCCATCTTTTGCCATTTTGGTATCCAATATCTCTAGCCTGCTCTATTTCTTGCCATCTTTTGCCATTTTGGTATCCAATATCTCTAGCCTGCTCTATTTCTTGCCATCTTTTGCCATTTTGGTATCCAATATCTCTAGCCTGCTCTATTTCTTGCCATCTTTTGCCATTCATTACAGCCTTGCAATTAGTTGTTTATAGTTGGTAGAACTATCTGCAACGTTACCTAAGTCTTCACTTATACTAGTGCTCTTCATGGCATTCTTGGCCGAACACTAATGCATTCAGTTTTCCTTTTATGCATTTTGTTTTCTTTTAGATGTGAATCTCTCTGATCATCCAGCTGATGGTCCTGCAGGCCCCTCACTTTTTCTTAACAGTTCTCAACATGATCTGAGCTATAGTAAGTGCTCCATATTCCCCTGCACATTCTGGGTAACTTCCACCAACAGTTTAATGTCACACTTATATTAAAAAGGTATAAGGCGCATGTTTTAGTATAAACTAGCCGAATACCCGACATGCGTGGATAATAAAATTATTACCCAATGAATTTGAGTAACTTACCTGGTAAGCTAGTGGTCTACATCTTTACTAAAACAATAGCCGTGTTTGAAGCCAGCTTAATAATTGTTACGCGTAACGATCAACCATGCTAATTAATAACCTCAAGTGCTTTAAGCGCTATAATCAATGTCATCACAACCATTCATAGCAACCATCTGTCGAACTATGGTAGTGAAGTGGTTCAGATCGCTGGTCTTCAGAAACGAGGTTCTGAGATCAAATCCTCTGCGAACCTGATTTGTCATAGCTAGATTTTAATTGATATAACTGGATATATGGACGATAGATGAACAATGAGATCTATATATAGATATATCTACACTCACACGTATGCGCACACTCCTAGTTTGTCAAAGTTTTCTTTTTAATCACAGGTTTTAATTAACACTCAAAGTGTCTAAGCTAATCATGAATGTCAGTTGGCACATCGTCGGCCAACTGACATGTCGTGCTGTCAGCTAGCATGTCATGTTGTCCAACTGTCATGCTAGGTGTCAGTTGGCCTTCGACACTTAGTGTATCTGCCTAGTGCATTGGTGTACTATGTTAATTGCATATGTTATTAGAATAAAATGCACAACTTATTTTCCACACTTTTATTTTCCACAAAAAATTTGAAGAAATCATGCTAATGTACGGGCTGTTACAGATAAGGCAGTACACTCCTCAGCCCAGCTTGATCTCTCATAGTGTTGTTGTACTATAACTATGAGGTCTCCCTCTGTAGTGTTTTACACTATAACTATGAGGTCTTCCTCCATAGTGTTATTATACTAAAACTATGAGGTCTTCCTCCATAGTGTTGTTATAATAAATATGAGGTCTCCCCCATACTGTTGTTATACTAAAACTATGAGGTCTTCCTCCATACTGTTGTTATACTAAAACTGTATGAGGTCTTCCTCCATAGTGTTGTTATACTAAAACTATGAGGTCTCCCTCCATACTGTTGTTATACTAAAATATATGTTGTGTCAAGGTCACAAGGAAAACTTTTATTGTGCTATTAATGCAATTGGTGGATAAATTAACATATGTGAGATACACGCAACTCTGATCTGCTATTGTAATGGCTCACTGAAAACTAGTTAGCCTCTCGATCAGTTTTTGTGTTTGCAATCACTCCATGGCAGAGTCATATTAGAAGTAAATATTGTGCCTTCAGGTGTACAGTCATTAACTGTCTACAGATGCTATTATAAAATTTTATTTTATAAAATTAATTTATGAGTTAATCTGTTGTAAAAAATATGAATACAGTTGAAATATGACTGCAAGAGTGTTGATAAAAAAATAATATTCAGGTACATAGCTACCTTAATCTTCTATATAGCAAAGGTTTTAGAAATAAATGTAGGCAAAACTCATCATGATGCCTTAAAAGTTTTTTTATACATGACTAGTCTTGATTTTTTTAGTGGTTTACAAAGCACTCAAAATAACATTATTCATCTTAGTAAGTTCGAACAGCTTTTAATACTTCAATGGATAACACTGAAATGTTGCTTGTTAATACTTCAATGGATAACACTGAAATGTTGCTTGTTAATACTTCAACGGATAACAGTGAAATGTTGCTTGTTGATACTTCAATGGATAACACTGAAATGTTGCTTGTTAATACTTCAATGGATAACACTGAAATGTTGCTTGTTGATACTTCAATGGATAACACTGAAATGCTGCTTGTTAATACTTCAATAGATAACAGGGAAATGTTGCTTGTTAATACTTCAACGGATAACAGTGAAATGTTGCTTGTTGATACTTCAATGGATAACACTGAAATGTTGCTTGTTAATACTTCAATAGATAACAGGGAAATGTTGCTTGTTAATACTTCAACGGATAACAGTGAAATGTTGCTTGTTGATACTTCAATGGATAACACTGAAATGTTGCTTGTTAATACTTCAATGGATAACACTGAAATGTTGCTTGTTGATACTTCAATAGATAACAGGGAAATTTTGCTTGTTAATACTTCAACGGATAACAGTGAAATGTTGCTTGTTGATACTTCAATGGATAACACTGAAATGTTGCTTGTTAATACTTCAATGGATAACACTAAAATGTTGCTTGTTGATACTTCAATGGATAACACTGAAATGCTGCTTGTTAATACTTCAATAGATAACAGGGAAATGTTGCTTGTTAATACTTCAACGGATAACAGTGAAATGTTGCTTGTTGATACTTCAATGGATAACACTGAAATGTTGCTTGTTAATACTTCAATGGATAACACTGAAATGTTGCTTGTTGATACTTCAATAGATAACAGGGAAATTTTGCTTGTTAATACTTCAACGGATAACAGTGAAATGTTGCTTGTTGATACTTCAATGGTTAACAGCTAAGTTTTGCTTTTGAAAATGGATTTTACAAACGATTTGTTTTACTCAGCAACAAAAATTTACATAATAACCATATAGTGAAAAAAAAATTTATCACGGATTCTGATTGCGAACAAATCAGTAAAAATGAAGTTTTAGCAGTTCTAGCGATTTATGAATAGTTTTTATTTAGCGCTCACTTGGACAACTCCTAACTTGTTATATGATATTTATGGTGCAATAGCTGTGCTACCCAGCGTTGCCCAGGTATTAAAAATACCCGTAGGGTCTGAGAGCAAATCTTCTGCGATACGGATTCATTATTCCAAGATTTCAATAGCTGTAGGGATACACTTACATATACACAAACTTTGAGAGCTATAGAAGATAGATACGCCGTAGTTTACTCTACTATTTCCCTTGATCCATATCTCTATCCTGTTTTCTATATTGTTACTGCAGTTACTTTTAAGTGAAGTTTGAATCCTTTGATTGAAATCTTCTAATCAATTATTGGGTATTAATTACTGACCCAGTGATTGATGTCATTTGAATGATAGATCTAAACTTCATGTACACCAGCTCACAATCAAGTAGATTTCGTGAAAACCTCGATTAGCTGAAATTTATATTTTTCATAAACTAAACATGTACCGCTAAGTGTGCCGATTTGCAGTTTAGACTTATTTAATTTGCAGATGATCGTTTCATCATGATAACCAATAAAAGCAGGTTCAGCACACAATTACATGTTTTTGCGCAAAGCAATCCCAGTTTTATCTGGCAAATGTAAACATCACTTCTTTTATTTTTTGTAGTGCACTGCTAACAAATATCAATAACGGATATGTTTGCAAGCATAATATCATTCAGCCGTGTAGGTCTGTAGAAGTACTCTTTTGGCACACAAATTGGTTGTCCAAAAATCAGGCAAGAACTGATAACAGGTCTTCAACTAGTGCACTCACAGCTTTACGGGATTGTTTTGAGCCAATTCTTACTCAGTTATCTCATGAGTCGTCTGTGGTACACGTACGCACACTTGTTAATCCGCTAGTAGATTTCAGCCTATTGCCCTAACAGCTAATTCCAAAGTAAGTGATCACTTGAACTGATAATCGAGGCGATTTGTTTTTCTGCATTCTTAATGCTTCTAAGGAAGCTGAGGATGAACAGGTTTCCATAGATGTTGTCCGGTGACACTGTGTTGCTACAATAGAGAAATGATGATCTAATAAACATTACTGGCTATTTGGGCTGCTACGAGTTTATTACGTTTCTATCATTCTTGAGAATATTTCTTATATTTCAAAGGTTGACTTGCAACAAAATTCACATTACAGTTATTTGGTATCAAAATGTTCACCATGTCTTACTCTGCTGTGTTGTAGGTACAAAATATGTGGAAATGCGATTACAAGCTCTTAAAAGCTCAAAAACAAACAGTTAATCGCAGCCATCACAAAAACGCAGTAGTTTGGAATCTCTCTCCAAAACGGCTCAAATGGGACGTAGTGGAACACGATGGCTTCTGTTTACACTTTCATGCAACCTCATTCGTCAAAATATTTTCACAAATATACTTCACGCATTCAATAAAACCATGTCTATTGTCCTTACGCATCTATTTCATCATCATTGTAATTATGTCCTTTTGAGCACTGATATCTCAAAACCTAGCCTAAAAATTAGTTTAATTTTTTAACGTTAGCTCAAAAGAGTGCATATCATCCTCTGATAAACATGAGGAGCCTGTTTGTCACCTGTGATAGTCGAAAAATGCTGCAGAAATTGTTCGCGCCATTTAGCAGGAAGTATGGGTCACATGATCAGATTACGACTAGATGATTAGACCAAGCTGAAACGAAACTAAATTAGCATGCATATATATTTGATACGGGGTCTTCGGTAGAACCCGAAGTGTTTGTCATAAACTAGTGCTACGAAACGTTTTATATTGAACTTTTTTATTGGCCTTTTATTTCACGTGATAACATCACGTTTCAAAGTGATAACCACGTTGAGGTATTCCAACCTACAGCATTTTCGTGATGGCTGCGATTAACTGTTCGCTTTTGAGCTTTTAAGAACTTGTAATCACATTTCTACATATTTTGCACCTACAACACAACAAAGTAAGACATGGTGATTCTTTTGATAGCAAGTAACTGTAATGTGAATTTTGTTGCAAGTCAACCATTAATCTTAAGCCTGGTTCCCATATACGTCGCAAAGCACCGGCGACAGCACCGCAGCCTATTACGGTGAAATGTGAACCTACATGCTGGGTACTGCCGGTAGTTGCCGGCGGTCAACACAAGAGTTTAACGCTGTTCAAATTTCGTGAAAAGCCGCGGGCAAAACCTTCACCGAATGCACTGTACAGGTGAAGGTCACCATTATCGAAGCGGCATGGCGAGCGAACATTTAATGCGATTATTAGCGATGCTGCTTTATATGTGAACAGAAGCCGCCGAGCCTATTGTCCCAAGCATTTTGCTGCTCAAGTCACCGCCGGGGTCTCGCAATCGATATGGGAACCAGGCTTTAGCCTGTTATAAGCAGTTTAAGGATTTTAAAGGCGGTGCAAATGACAGCTTTGTACAAGTGACTATTTCTATTGACAGCCATGCACTATGTTTCCATGCGCATCATACTCAAATTTGAGCCAATCTGCAAGTTAGCCGCATCATGAAAAGGCATAAATCCGCAAGCTAAGCGAGTTTTGCGATTCACAAAACTATGGAATCCATCATGCTTGTGAATGATGGAAACAGCACTTGCGAATGATGTGCATTAAAATACCACGCTAGTATTCAATTTTAAACATTTTCAATACTTCCATTCGTCCTTTTGCGATCGAGTTTCACGTGTTTGCGTTACTAACACGTGCGTCGCTAATTATTAACTTGTAGCATACAATTCCTTACCATTTTTCAACAAGGCGCTGGAGTCAATCTGCATAATGCAAATGTCCATAGAAACACTTAATTCACGCGGCATTTGTTAGCACAACTTGCGCGCAACTCCATAGTTGCATGATGCCCGTCATGGAAACATAATGATACATGCTACGATTTCTATTGATAGAAATTATGATAGTTGCTTGCAACAACAGAAACATAATATTCTTCATCGTTAAGCGGCTGTACTACTATATGTGTAAACTGGCGCCGGTGATTGCTGGTAAGACTTTGCAGCATCTGCCTGATGATTACACGGAACTTTCTGTTGGGAGGACTGGGTAATCCATGGTGTTTTGGTTGGTTTATTGCAATGTTGAGAATTTGAGCCTGCGTTTTACTGAGCTATTTCCTTTTACAACCTTTTCTTTTTACTCACAGATATTGTTACAATGCTTTAGGTAAAAGAGAGCGGCGTCGAAGCCATTACGACCATGTAAGTATTATTTTCTTGCTAGAGATAGTCTCGCTAGCCAAATTTTGCTTCCTTAATTGTGATGTAGACCAAGTAATTGCCATGAGTGAGGTTGTTATCTATAATTCTGTTGTAAACCATAATTGAACCCCTGTTCTGTTTGGTTTAACACTGATACGTGGAGTCTGTCATTTTAACCATGATTATTTTATGAGAGAAATATTAAGATTGTTAATGCTTGTCTCAAATATTTAAAAAACATTAGTGATCTGGTATTTGGGCTAACAAAATTGATTTGTGACTACGCAAAGTTTTGCTGGTTTTTGAATCATGTCATGTTTCTACCCGTCAGACAACCAATCAGAGCCCAATAAATGCACTACGGCGGAATAACTCTACTTCAACAATATATCTTCATGAAACAGTCAGCCAGCCAAACATGAAGAGTACTATCAAGGCTGTTTCACTCGCAATCTACTTTCTTATTAAGAATAGAAAAGGTCGAGGTTTGCAATCGCAAACATCTCAACTCTCATCGACCAGCTTCGACGAATACGATCAACAAATGCTGCAGAATCTGGAAATTTTTGATGAGATGGCCCATCCACTGACGGTAAGCCCGTTTTTGCTGTTCATGTCTGAGTGAATTAGTTTTCACCCGTTCTGTTTTCATACATCGACCTGCATGAACAGTTCGTTTAATTTAGCCTTAAAATGCCTGGAAATGGATAAGTCATATCCTAAGGGTGACTTATCACTCCGCAGTTGCTACAATTGGACAAGTCACATCCTAAGGGTGACTTATCACTCCGCAGTTGCTACCATTGATATTCAGACCTTTAGACTGTTCATGTAGTTTTATAGCAGAATTTGTAAAGAATTGTGGCTCATTATCAAAAATAAATAGGTGGGTGCTGCCATTAATTCATTCACACTGTGTGTTGCTGCTTGCATTCTGATTACATGAGACAATGGAATTGATAAGATAGTTTTTGCCCTTTGAAAATGAAGTGAAAGATGGAAGTTGCTCAGTGTTACCTTTAATGTGTTGAGCAAAGAACTATAGTCTGCCATGGTTGTCTGTCGTGATTGTCTGTCATGGTTGTCTGCTGTGATAGTCTGCCGTGGTTGTCTGCCATGATAGTCTGCCGTGGTTGTCTGCCGTGGTAGTCTGCAGTGGTAGTCTGCCGTGGTAGTCTGCCGTGGTTGTCTGCCGTGATAGTCTGCCGTGGTAGTCTGCCTTGATAGTCTCTGCCGTGATAGAGCAACAGCTTTTGTTACCTACAGTGTAATTCCTTTGACAATTTCAATAGTTACACTGAGTAAAAATCAGTTTCAGGTGCCTCATTAAAAAACCTCTTAAAATTGTTGTATTATTATTGAAGATTTCCAATGATTATCATTGAACAACATCATTAGATCATACATCGGATGAACCAATCTGATGTATGATCGAAATGAAATTGCTGATGAAATTCTTCAAATCATGTTACTTCTATGGAATGCAAGTTTTATGGTTACAGTGTTTAGGGTTTCTACATACACTTTCTACATATACATACATAATGTTTCTACTTACAGTGTTACTGTTTTTAATCATGCAATTACATATAACTATGAACTGATGCTCGGCAATTCTTATTATAGTACATGTAAATTGAAATTTCTCTGAAATCGCATAATAGCTGTAAAGGAATTTCAAGATGTAAAACATTGTCACTTTTGCTACTGAATGAATCCATGGTTTTTACTTGCTAGACCCTCATTAACCCAGGTTCGTAGATAAAATGTTAATAAACCTCGCAATGTAAACACTGGTGTAATTTTGTGGATTAAATTGATAACGGAGTTGGTAACTGCTCCATAGCAACCTTGAAGTCATGATAAACCAATAGAAGCGCAGAAGGAATCTATTTCTAACAAGGCTTCTTTTGATACAGACCATCGTTGACTGATACAACCTTTCATTTCTCAGGGTTCTGGCTTTTTATCTAGTTGTTACGATGTAAAGCAGAGGCTTATGTTCATAAGATTTTTTAATAATTCGGTTAAAATTGTTATCTGTTGGAGGAATTTTCAGTATACAACATGGGACAAAGGGGAGATGACCAAGAAATTAATGATTGTAAAAGGATTACCGATAGAGATGATCTTACACTGACTTGATTTCTTTTCCTGGATTGCTTCAGTGAATGAGGGTTCTATTTCTACTGCCTAAATGATCATTGAGCTATTCTAAGGCAAAACGCATTTGGCAGCTATTTTGGCTGCAGGGCTTTCAAGTTTATCGTTCCAGTGTATCTCTCCCAGCGGGCACCTATCTGATATCAGATAAAAATATTCCTAGTGCTACTAATTATTTGTACTGTTGTATGTTATTGATTTTTGCTACGAATCTTTAAGCTGCCATTTGTTCTGCATTTAACCATTCTAACTCTGCAGTTACTGCAACTCCGCAGTTACTGCAACTCCGCAGTTACTGCAACTCCGCAGTTACTGCAACTCCGCAGTTACTGCAACTCCGCAGTTACTGCAACTCCGCAGTTACTGCAACTCCGCAGTTACTGCAACTCCGCAGTTACTGCAACTCCGTAGTTACTGCAACTCCGTAGTTACTGCAACTCCGCAGTTACTGCAACTCCGCAGTTACTGCAACTCCGCAGTTACTGCAACTCCGCAGTTACTGCAACTCCGCAGTTACTGCAACTCCGCAGTTACTACAACTCCGCAGTTACTGCAACTCCGCAGTTACTGCAACTCCGCAGTTACTGCAATTCCGTAGTTACTGCAATTCCGCAGTTACTGAAACTCCGCAGTTACTGCAACTCCGCAGTTACTGCCACTCCGCAGTTACTGCAACTCCGCAGTTACTGCAACTCCGCAGTTACTGCCACTCCGCAGTTACTGCTACTCCACAGTTACTGCAACTCCGCAGTTACTACATCTCCGCTGTTACTGCAACTCTGCAGGTCACATTCTACATTACCTCAGCAACTTCCCTCATTTTTAAGCTGAATTTTGAGTTATGGGAAGTGTTCTGGCTAGCTATGCTAGTGTTTTATCAATTTGTCATAATCTTCATGCTGACTCATTCGCCTGACAGTCTGCTGCTGACTTTGGTGTTAGTAGTGTCAGTCTGCTGCTGACTTTGGTGTTAGTAGTGTCAGTCTGCTGCTGACTTTGGTGTTAGTAGTGTCAGTCTGCTGCTGACTTTGGTGTTAGTAGTGTCAGTCTGCTGCTGACTTTGGTGTTAGTAGTGTCAGTCTGCTGCTGACTTTGGTGTTAGTAGTGTCAGCGTGTAATTCGATTAACTAATTTATTATCTCCACTCGAGTCTATTTGCAGTTGTTTGCTCAATAATTCCTCTACATCATCCTCTGAGACAGTCTCGCACAACAACTAGGAAACCTTAGTAAACTTGGCATGATTTTGGCTCTGCAGAAGGCTTTTTATCTCTAACATTATCCCTTATGATTAACTTGGACACTTTGAGAGTGTTAATTAAAACCTCTGATTAAAAAGAAGAAAACATTGACAAACTAGGAATGTGTGCATACGTGTGGGTGTAGATATATCTATATATAGATCTCATTGTTCATCTATCGTCCATATATCCAGTTATATCAATTAAAATCTAGCTATGACAAATCAGATTCGCAGAGGATTTGATCTCAGAACCTCGTTTCTGAAGACCAGCGATCTGAACCACTTCACTACCATAGTTCGACAGATGGTTGCTATGAATGATTGTGATGACATGCGTTACATCAGTTCAAGCACTTGGAGTTATTAACTAGGGCAGTTGATCGTTGGGCGTGTTGATTATTATACTGGTTTAAAACACTGCTATTTGGTAAAGATGTAGACGACTAGCTTACAGGCAAGTTACTTAAATTCATTTGATTATTATTATTTAATTACCTGTGCAACACCAGGCATTCGGCTAGCATATATGACTATCTGGGCTGTGTGACTATCTGAACCGTGTGACTATCTGAGCTGCGTGACTATCTGAGCTGTGTGACTATCTGAACCGTGTGACTATCTGAGCTGCGTGACTATTTAAGCTGTGTGACTATCTCAGCAGTGTGACTCTCTCAGCAGTGTGACTCTCTCAGCAGTGTGACTCTCTCAGCAGTGTGACTCTCTCAGCAGTGTGACTCTCTCAGCAGTGTGACTCTCTCAGCTGGTTGTTGCTCGTACCAACTTTCTCTTCTAGTCAGCTCGCTTACCTGCACACACTTATCAGACCTTTTTCCACTTGTCTTGACCTTTAAAACTGCTCATTAAATGTCACCGTTGCTCTTTGTTGATAATGCTATCAATAGAAAGGTTTGAGGTACCCTAAAAGCAATCCAGAAGCTCCAAAGCTGGACACTAATGGTCTACTGTACAAGCACACTTTGTCATAGTTGCACACATCAGCCACCTTAGCATACGATTTGTGTCTACGGAGTAAGGAGTCTTTACACTCAACTCATTTATTGCAAATTTGTGCCATCCTTGCACAAATGTAGCTATTTGTATTTGCGTTATGACCCTGACCTCTATCGTTAATGCTGTCATATTTTTCCCTTTTGCTATTTGTCAGTGGTTTGTTCTGATAACATTAGATTTTACTAAGCTTGCAAGTTTTGTGGCAAATTTACTGATTCTGTGATGTCTATGATACTCCCTTTTCATAAATGGCTTTGTTCGTTCATTCTGTTAAACGCACCCATTCTGCTCCCAGGGCTGTTGTTACATGGCGAGCAAATGATTGACGACACACCATTGTTTAGCTGTTATTTTTATTTATTTACTCTTAACAGGCTAGTCAACTGGCATTTGCTATTTCACTGACAGCAGAAGGCTGCTGTCGTCTTTACTTTTTGCACTTGTTGATGTAATGCTGTTGGTATTTGGCGATACTACTCTTGTTTGACCAGGATTAGCAGAAAAGCGTGAATCTCTAATTAACGCTTTTGTTAATAATGGGTATTGGATGGGTGCAGAATTCATTGCCTTGTTACTTTAGTTATGTCCTAATGCTTTTGCGACTGTTTGCTTTTGCTAGCTATAAAGAAGCCTGGAAACAAAAGCTTTCTGATGTTAATGTTATGGGAGTTGGCAGTTTCAACTAATCTAGTACAAACCTTATAACATTACAAATGAGAAAATATTGTTCTATGTAAATGCTGGCTATATTTTAGGTCATGACAATTATTGAGCGCTTCAAAAGGTGCTCATTCTTTCTACTCTTTTGTTTAGCAGGAGTCTGTAGCTAGGGATTACGCTACAAGAAACCCTGAGCAGAGGACTGTCTACAGATTCATAAGAACACTGTTCAGCCAGGCGCAGCTGAACGTAGAGTGTGCCATTGTAACACTGGTGAGTTGTAATCGAGAATATTTCTATTATGTATTATGAATAATGCTAGCTAAAGTTTAACTTTGGTAATATTTAACCTTTCCTTAAAGTCCTTTACATAACATAATATTTAGATAATGACATTTGCATAATAGAAGTTTTAGGTTTGTGTGGTAATAATGTAGGGTATTCATTTAGCTACGGAACCCAGTAAAAAGTGACATTCAAATTCTCATTTTTTACAAGAGCACGAGGTTTTTTTGATTTGTTATTTACATTAATATTTAAAACCTTTGACACTGGTTCTAATTGCCTAAAAATGGTTTATCAAAATTATGATAATGCGAGGTCGTTTTTGGAGTTGTCATTACTATCATTGTGTGAATTATTCGCCAATGTGTTTTATAGGATCTATTATAAAGATGTCCACATACAGTATATGTTGCGCGATGTGTTGTCATGAAAGTGTCTGTATATGTGTCGACTCATGGCCTTGTCCATATATGTGTCGACTCATGGCCTTGTCCATATATGTGTCGAGTCATCGCCTTGTCCATATATGTGTCGAGTCATTGCCTTGTCCATATATGTTTCATACTCTTGTGTTTTCAACATACATGTACATAACATGTTCTGGGTGCTTTCACATGAGTCTCACGTTTCATAAGGCTCCTATTCCTACTGATCATGACAAGTTAAAGATGTCAAGTGTTATGTTCAGTTTTATAGGTTTACCCATGAATTTATTATCTTCTTTCTCATAGTCCTGTATATACTCACACATACACATCTTATGGTAGATGACAATCCTTCACTGACCACTTTTCTTTGCGTTTGAAGGCAATTTTTTAAAAATGTTTGCCATAGGTTAGCCTAAGTATTTCGTAGTTTATCCGCCAGTTGAATAGAATGCACCATGGCTGATTCTCACTCACTTTCAACGAATGGATATATAAGTGTACATGTATATTTATGCCTTCATCTAGTGACATTTTAATCAGGGTTTAATTCTGCTGAAATGGCGACTTACGTTTGTTGCTTGACATCTGTACCACTGAGTGTTTATTACATGAGACATCTGGGCATGTACCGCTGAGTGTTTATTACATGCGCTGAGTGTTTATTACATGCGACACCTGGTCATGTATCACTGAGTGTTTATTATGTGAAGGATTTTCCCTAATACCTACGTATTAATACACCTTCAAAAACTCTCAGGCTATAGTTTAAATGCTGTCAGACTAATATTAACCCTAATATTTAAATAGTCCTAGATAGCTACACTAAACTGTGATGAACAGTGTTAGCGTAGCCACATAACCCTGAAAGGATGACTTCCTGGTTATTGATAATGCCCACAGCTCCACTAAACTGTGATGAACAGTATTAATGTAACCCCATAACCCCGAAAGGATGACTTTCGTGTTATAATTGCCACTTCAATAACGTAGTCCTATGTAATTGAGACAATCAATTGACATAGGATAATCAACTTGACATAGTGATATGATGACTATGGAAAGTTGTACAGACTCAAACAATATCTGAGATAATCAGATATTGATAGACCAACGCTGTTCGGTGATAAGCCGTTACAGCCTAGAATAGCATAGCATGCGACTAAAATCTCTTATCCACAAGTTAGATTGATAGATATAACAACAAGCTTAATTTCACAGGTTATAATTACTTTTATTTACTAATTCAGACTAAGACATACCTTGAATATAGAATAAAACTTAGAATGATATTCAGATAAGAGCAGGAAAAAGACTGAGTAAAAAATAAGGTAACACCTTGTTATATACCTTCTAAACATAAATGGTAGACCAATAAACTTAAAGTCTCTATATACTTGGCCCAATCATTATCCTTTCACGTGTAGGCTGTAGTTCCAGAGTCAGCAGAAATACCAAGCTGACCACCGTTCTTAGCAAACAACATGATTCATCATTTTGTAATTTCAGTTTACCGGTTGTTTGTCATGAAGAAGGCAAAATGCTCAGCCAAACAAAAATGGCCAACATATCGCAGAGATAATGTACCCTAGGACACTTATATTTCGCTAGTATTTAGTTTCGTGAGTAGCACACAGAGTAAAATTTCGATGCAACTTAATTTCGCGGCTCTGATGAGTGCGAAAATATAGTGGTGTGAAAATAAATGCAGTGGAAAAAACATTACATTCCTCAGGTCCAGTTCACTAATAAGAAAAAAATTCAATTTGGGAATAGTTCATATTTGTAAACCACAGGTTGAAATGTGTGGGTGAGATCGACAATTCAATTTGATCACTTGCTGCCATTTGTTTCTTAGACTATCAATGACGTCTAGGTCCCTCCCGCCGTGACTTTCACACTCGAATCCCAAGAAGAAGAAAATAGATAGGTAACAACCAACTTCACAACCAAAACTGTATAACCCTTACGCTGCCATAAACGCATTTATGCGTTTTCTAGGGGCTACTGACATAAACGCATTTTCTGACTTTCTCAGCAATTGTCTGGTAACCTGATTTTATTATTTGTTGACCACATAACCCACAGTCTTTAAGTGTTTTATGAAATTGACTGTGTTGTCCGAAGATTTCTCTATAAAATCAGCCTAAAACAACGAAGCAATTTTAAACTTTTGTTTGAGAATTTCTAATCTAAAAACGAACATTTTTCTGCGAGTTCATTAACTACCCCGCGCGAGTCATAAAACAGGTAATTAGTTGTTGATGACATAATAGCCAGTTTAGATTTTCGTGATTATACAGATAATTAAAGTAGAACTTGAAAAATACTGTATACATATCATGAAGCAATATCGGCAATTTCGGTAAAATGGCTGGCACTAGGCCGGTAACGAATTTGTACATGATTGGCAGTGAAAGAGATAATGTGGTTGGACCTGATGAGGGTTGATATTGTTTTTGGATGGTAATAAAATTCATCACTGCAATAATTATTCTTCAATTTTACGACTTCACCTACCAGACTTTCATCCTCATCAGTTACAAATTCGGCGACTAAACTGATATTGCTTTGCCATGCTGCTCAGTTGGTGTATTAGCTGTAATGAGTTTACCAGAAATTTCCTATTTATCCTAACCACAGACGAAAGTTGCCTGCATTTCTAATATTACGATTTTATTGTGGATATCAATGAACAAAGCTATTTAACTTCGCGTTTTCGCTCGTTCGTTATGATAGTTTAGTTTCGCTCATTAAATTTTCGCGAGAGGATTACACCGCGAAAACGCAAAAGTTAGATGCCGCGAATACATAAGTGTCCTAGGGTATGCTATAAATCCATTACAATTACATGCGACGCCTGGTCATGTACCACTGAGGGTTTATTACATGCGACACCTGGGCATGTACCACTGAGTGTTTATTACATGAGACATCTGGGCATGTACCACTGAGTGTTTATTACATGAGACACCTGGTTATGTACCACTGAGTGTTTATTACATAAGACACCTATGCAAACATAAGATCGTGTCACTGTTTTGTCCATAACCATATGCCGTCTCACAATGGTGATCACACTTGAAATCGTCAAAAAATGGTACAGCTAATTGTGTTACAGCGCTACAGAGAAGAAGCAAATGGGTAGTGATTCCCAATGCCCAACCTTTGTAATAGGATCAGCCCATTTCATTAACCTTTGACATTTAAAATTTTAGTACTAGAGGAGTTGTGGTTCAGTGGCTAGAATGCCGTCCTATGATCACTACATCGACCTATGATCACTACATCGGTCAGTGGTTGGAGTTATTGGTTATTAGCTATTATATTAACTGGTGGTGGTAGGAAGGGCATCCTACCGTAATGGCTCCTGTGATACATATATTCCAAATTTATACACCCTCCCCCTTCGCTCAAAAAGAGCCCCAGGTGGCTATCTCACAGGGTATCAGACTGTAGTCAATCCGTAGTCAATCCGTCAGTCTGTGAGTTTAATACTTAAAGGGCTTTGTATTTCCTGATTGATGTATCAGGCCAAGATCTGTTCAGCGTAACAACATTATCTAAAGGCTTAAATAACAAGAGGAAAGGGGACTGGTTTACAGGCCCTTCACTTGGTCGCATACTTCAAAGTAATGATTTTCAAATCTATTCTAGACAAGTCTTTTCATTTTATTGTTATGTCAGCTACAACCTTGACCCACACCTTTCTCCATCACCTCAGTTCTTGCTTTTGTAAAACCTGAAAGAAATGAAAATTCAATCAGCGCATAATTAAGACGAATGAGTTGGAAGCATAATGAGTTGGAACCATAATGAGTTAGAAGCTCTCATAATGTAGAAAGCAATTTATTTCTGGAGTTTTAGCTGGAGGCGGGTGTACAATTCAATGACTGGACAAGAGTAGAGAATGCTCTGAGATATATCGGATAGTTTTGGCTATGATGAAGTATGTATTGAGGCAATTGCGTAGACGTGTTGGTTATTCACGTTGGGTTTAACCGATAAGAATGAAAAGTCATTCTATTCTCCTACCATTGATTAGGGCAAATTGAAAAATTCCGCATTAATTCTTAGGCTGGACAATGCTAGTTTCTATCTTGGTCATTGCTTTCAAAATTAAGGTTTTGTTGACAGCGGCTTGTGTGCTAAATGCTTTTCAAAAGCGACTGGCTTTATCCTAAGCACAGCATTGCTCAGGATTTTATTCATTGCAATCAGATAGTCTGTCATGGTTCATGTTGATTTTCAACACAAATAGATACACTGCTTTAAATGACAACAATACATGAATGCGTTCACTGATGGCAATTGTACTCGGACGGCTGATTAAGAGGGTCAATTCTACTCGGATGGCTGATTAAGAGGGTCAATTCTACTCGGATGGCTGATTAAGAAGGTCAATTCTACTCGGATGGCTGATTAAGAGGGTCAATTCTACTTGGATGGCTGATTAAGAGGGTCAATTCTACTCGGATGGCTGATTAAGAGAATCAATTCTACTCGGATGGCTGATTAAGAGGGTCAATTCTACTCGGATGGCTGATTAAGAGAATCAATTCTACTCGGATAGCTGATTAAGAGGGTCAATTCTACTCGGATGGCTGATTAAGAGGGTCAATTCTACTCCGATGGCTGATTAAGAGGGTCAATTCTACTCGGATGGCTGATTAAGAAGGTCAATTCTACTCGGATGGCTGATTAAGAGGGTCAATTCTACTCGGATGGCTGATTAAGAGGGTCAATTCTACTCGGATGGCTGATTAAGAGGGTCTCAGGAACCGAATAGAGTGTGTTGAAACGAAATATTTTTGGCAACCTGGTGGAAGGCAAGGCATGTGAAACTTGGATACAATCAGTCAAATATTTTAAAAACTATCAGCATTTAGGCAGACTAACAGACAGACACACAATGACAAAACGGGATTTATTAATATAGAGAAAAGGAAACGCCATTTATGTGATTCAATTATTAGATTGAGAGATAGATAATTAATAAGTATATATAATACTATATTCTAGATACATGTAGTTATTGTTGATTAACCAATTGCTTTGGTAAATAAGAAGAATAATGAAAATTGTTATAATGAATGTTAATGTTGTTAACTATCCCTCCGAAAACATGGGAAGGTGAAGATGTTTTTGCTTTACTTCCTTTAGGTACATGTATCTAGAATATGGTATTATAACTATGTTTACTTTAGGTACATGTATCTAGGATATAGTATTATAACTCTGTTTACTTTACGTACAAGTATCTAGGATATAGTATTATAACTCTATGTTTACTTTAGGTACATGTATCTAGAATATAGTGTTATAACTCTATGTTTACTTTAGGTACAAGTATCTAGAATATAGTATTATAACTCTGTTTACTTTAGGTACATGTATCTAGAATACAGTATTATAACTCTATGTTTACTTTAGGTACACGTATCTAGAATATAGTATTATAACTCTATGTTTACTTTAGGTACATGTATCTAGAATATAGTATTATAACTCTATGTTTACTTTAGGTACATGTATCTAGAATATAGTGTTATAACTCTATGTTTACTTTAGGTACACGTATCTAGAATATAGTATTATAACTCTATGTTCACTTTAGGTACACGCATCTAGAATATAGTGTTATAACTCTATGTTTACTTTAGGTACATGTATCTAGAATACAGTATTATAACTCTACATGTATGTTTACTTCAGGTACATCTAATTATACAATTTGCACTAAGGCTAGTCACTGCTCATCATGATGCTTTGTGTCGCGTGAACTTATCAAGATTGATGAAAGGAAGAGAAATTGTTGCTAATAAAAAACAAGGATTGTTGTTGTTTTAATACAGCCAAACATTACAAAAGTTGGAAACACCAGAAAGGAAGGTGAAAAGTTGGACAGATTTAAGTTTTCATTTCAATTTGACGTACATTCATTTAGGCCATGTCTATTGTTTTGTTCAGCAATAGTTTAATGCATGTAAATTGGTTTCTTCACGCTTTCATGTTTAAGTGACTTTTTTCCCAAAGCTCTTTTGCAGTGCATAAAGCTGTCAGCGGTACATCAAAATCAAACTAAATGTGTTTTATAATGACAAGAGTAGATAACTCTCAAGACTCATTAATTGTAATTACTCTCACCTTAACTCCTCAATTATCAGGTTTTGTATCCAAAATATGAACATGAAACAAGCCACCTTTTTTGCAACAGTAGCTCTTCACTTACAGGTGTATTTAGAGAGGTTGCTGACGTATGCCGACTTTGAGCTGACACCTGCCAACTGGAAGCGAGTGACTTTAGGTGCTATCATGCTTGCCTCTAAGGTTTGGGATGATCAAGCTGTTTGGACAGTTGATTACTGCCAGATATTCAAAGAAGTCTCTGTGGAGGATATGTAAGTGATGCGATTGTCTCCTTCCACTTTATATGAAATCATCCCACGACCAAACACGAGCGAAGCGAGTGTTTGGGAGCTTTATGATAAATGCATATGCGCACTCATCTCCCGAAAATTATTCATCAACGTCGTACTTAAACCCTTGTACCGAAATCTCATCAAAAAATTTAACCATTTTTGTGTGGAGTCGTTTAAGTATAATGACGATACAAAACACATATAAACCTATTTAAATATGTTACCAAGTCTTTGAAAAGTGTAGACAATATCCTAAAACTTACCCATCTGATCGGATAATACATAACTAGACAGATTAATTTGACCTAAAATCGCCATTAAAACCTGACAAGCCTTTTTTAATCAAAATTAAGATTGACCAACAAAACGCCCATAAAGCCGTGCGACAGAGAGTAGAACCACAAAGCCTTGCGCATTTCACGAGAAAAACATGCACATTTCACCAGTCTATGGCATTGTCCAATTGCCGAAGGTTTCTATAATTAACGAAGAAGTACTGAAAAGTAATCGTTTCTTTTTTGCCGATTTTAAAGATAACTCTGACATTTTGGACACTTATAATGAGTACTTTGGTATTCCAACTGATGTCCAAAGCAGTGAAAGTAAAGGAAATGATGATGATATTTTTCTAACAATTCTTATAAGATTATTACAATATTTAATTATAAGAATAATTACTCGATTTTATTAGATCATTATGAGATTTAATTATAAGAATAATCATTCGAATTTACAAGATTGAAGTATATAGTGACTGATGGTGTGCAATATGTTACTGTTATTATTTTTCTAAAGATTTTGTTGATGATACTACGGCTGTGCCCAATATCGCCGTACTGCCAAGCCGTTTTTAGTATCTGCAAAATTAAGTAATAGGCCTACATTTTCTTATAGATATAAAACTATTTCTATGACAACCAACTAAAATCTGTGTAGATTTTTAAATTCAGCATAATTTTTTGCATATAAATACAAAAATCTAGATAAATATCACAACTTCTTGATATTGGTTGCTATGACGTTTTGAAATTTAAACAAAATGGTGCATTGGTTTTCATTTCTCAAACTTTAACACCAGTTTTCTCATAACTATGTTTTCGCACTAATGGTAAACATGCATTCAGTTTATTGACCATAAAATCTGCTGTAATTAAGCTGGAATCAAATTTTTTTTTGCAAAATAACTGAGAATTTTTTTGTTGTGTTAGTGTAGATAACTCTAAATCTCACACACCCAACTTAACCATCGTTTCTGTGATCATGACCCATTCCTTCACTTTGGTTACAGATCGCTGTCAAAATCATTCTACATTCAACACAACCAACTTTCAAACTGTGTATATTACACAGCAGCTTGCCATTTTACTTCTAATATTGCATTTCTCTTATTGCAGGGAGAGATATAAACATATAATCTTTTCCTTTCATTATTGCTGTTTGTTGTACATAATAACACCCAGTACATTACAGCTACCATTACAGCTACCATTGCAGTTCCTCTATTGCACTGCAGTGCCATTTGACTGCTAATATTGCATTTCTCAACCAGTAGTATTCTTTCTTTTTTCCAATATCACTTTGGTCATGGGCTGTATGACGGAATTTCTAGTAATGATTAATACTTTTCTATTGTTGTTAAACTTAATTTCATTAATTCCCAGAAATTAAGTTAATCCACTCGCTGTACTTAAGAGTGTCGGCAGCCTTGATAAAGCATTGGTTCACAAATGCTGTATTTGGTCTAATGATGAAGATATCAACAGACATGCCAACATACATGCCAACAGACATGCCAACATACATGCCAACATACATGTATGATTAAAGATGTTTCTTTAATCATACATGTGTCTTTACTATGATATTTAACTAACCAATTGGTTGTTAGACTCACTTGAAAAAGAACATTTCAGGTTTTAGCAGCGCAGAGGCCAGTCGAAACACTTGTGGCTGGATTTGTTTTGTTTATTTAGATTTGCTATATATTTTGTTTTGTTTATTTAGATTTGCTATATATTTTGTTTTGTTTATTTAGATTTGCTATATATTTTGTTTTGTTTATTTAGATTTGCTATATATTTTGTTTTGTTTATTCAGATTTGCTATATATTTTGTTTTGTTTATTCAGATTTGCTATATATTTTGTTTTGTTTATTCAGATTTGCTATATATTTTGTTTTGTTCAGCTTGTCAAACAAATGCTAATATCATTAACACTTGCTTTAACAAGACCAGCATTATTACTGCTGGAACTGAAATAACTGAATGGCGATGGACTTCACTCTATTGCTCTTGTGTTGATTTTGGAAGAGGCAAATCCTGATTTGCACTTGCTGTATCGACACACGCAAAGCCTTCGAGCTAAAACCATCCTTTGTTTATAGTAGGACTTATATGCCAAACCTTAACATTTTTTTATTATTTTAACTTTTTAATATGTTAATTGACTTTCAATCTAAATGTAGTTTATCTTTCTTAGAGTGTCTTTTTCATGACATTACTCATATCATATCCTTCCTTATATAAACAAATATTTGAAAATCATTATTTTCAGATTAGCCAAAATGGGAGATTCTGCCTTTTTCTGCGTATTATACAAAGGGTAAACTGATATATAACTACATAAAAAATACTCACCATGTCTAGGTTTACTGAATTTCAAAATATTTATAATTGTGAGCCAAGACTACTTGCTTTCTAAAGGGTTTTACAAATATATCAGACGCAATACAAACTGGTCAAACTTTTATTATGCAGCTGTTATTATTATGTGTAACTACTGAAATATCTCACTGGTATATTACTCTTAATCAAAACAAAATTGATTGTTGCCACTGAATGACTTGACCGCCTCTGCATCCCTTCAGACAAGACAGTCATATATGCTCTACTATGTCTTCAGGAATGCACTTGAAAGACAGTTTCTCCAGATTCTCCAGTTCAACACCAATGTACCTTCCAGTGTTTATGCCAAGTACTACTTTGACCTAAGAGCTCTCGCCGACAAGAATGAGATGGATTTTAGCCTTGGGCCATTGAGTACGGAAAAAGCCGTAAAATTGGAGGTTTGTAAACCTACTGCAGTTCTAGTCGAGCGTCGTGATAAGGATATTCTGTTGATATTGCTAGTAGCTACTGTTGACTATACCCAAGGTGAATAATTACAGATAACAGCAAGTCTCAGCAAATGAGACCACTTATATATTCCGTGGTTTCGTGGTCCAAGAATTACTTCTTTACTATAATAAGAGTCGCATCCGTCCATCTGTGCCAAGTCACTCTAAGAGTGTCAGGGAAAAAGATTACACAGCATGGAATTGAACCCAGCTATTTGTATTTCGAGCCAAGCGCGCTACTTTTTACACCACTCAACCACCTTTCTACATCTAGGAATAATTGTACACATAGTTATTACGCCAGTGTACTAATGCTAATAGAAAGTAGTGTTGAGAGTGGAGGAGATGCTAGGTGAAGTTGTCTTTCTTACCCAACATTCACATAATCAACCTCAAACTAGTTACGATGCCCATATTACATTTCTATATTGGTTGGCCAGTCCGTCAGTCTTTGCGAAATCAGTCTCACCGGGTCGCTTGATTTTGGTAGTGCCAAATGTCGCTCAACAATTTCTATTTTGTGCTAAATATCTTAAAGGAAAAAGCTTAGTAATTTCTACTAAGTTTATAGGTTAGTTAGAAGGATGCTTGAAATTATAAACTAATAAAAATAGGTAATCACGAGGAGACAATATCGCATCTGTTAGTATCAGTGGAGATACTAGTGAGAGTTGCAGAATGATGAAGCGACAGCGATAAAACTTGACAGACAGTGCGTGATGTGTGGTGGTTAAAGATGTGATTGCGTCAAATTTTAGTGGATTTTAACAGAAAGTATCAATTTTTTTCTATCAGTTGATATGTTGTTTGTTGTTTTAGGTGATCACATTGTCAAGATGTTTGAAGATTAAAATCGACAAAAATTGATTGTGGTAAAAACACTTAGAAAAAAAGATGTGCCCAAAATGACGTATATAGTGAAACAGCCTGTCGCTATCTCTCGTATTCACATCGGCTATTGCGATACAAGTCTATTCCTACGCGGCTCTATTGGCATATATTTTATTTTGTATTTGCTCATAATTGCTAGAATAAAATTTTTAATTAAGCTACAAATGCATTATTATGAATGTCTCAAACTCCTCAAATAAGGGAAATTAAAACTTTGTCATAGTAGTTTCCTCTAAATGCTGTGTAAACATTTGAGTACCTACTATGATTCTGCCAGTTTACGGTAATTAGGTCGTCGAGTTAACTTATTTCGTCGCGGCCATTGTATCAGCGAAGTTCTCAGTTGCTACCCACACCGGAAACTAGTTACTAAATAAAATAAGCAAGCCGCATCCTTGAAAGAATATGTTCGACTATATGGCGAAACCAACTGTATCCCTAAAAAAGTCATGTACAGTGGAACCTCGGGTCTTGAACATAATCCTTTCCGGAAGGTTGTTCGAAAACTGAGTTGGAGATCCGAAACAATTATTCCCATTAAAATTAATATATGTAAATTTTAATCCGTTCCAAGCCGAGAAAACAACTTCAGTAAAGTATTTTTTTAACATTTTACACTATAAACTGTACTGTATACTACATACTATAAATAAAAACGGGTAGATATAGATCCTGTTTATTTTTAATAAAAGATTTTCTATCTATGTTATGAAAATACTAGAAAAAAGGTTCTAGATACTAGAACTAGATAAAATAGATTTAGTTACAGCCAACAATGATGAAAAAAAGAAAACCAAAAGTAAAAATATTGTATGTTTTGCTCTTAAGACATCAAAAACATTCTAGGTTAAGATGCAATACCAAAAATTGCAAAAATTGATAATAAAACAGCAAAAAATGCAACAGATCAGTTACAACAGAAATCGTGTGAAAAAGAAAATATAAACAGCAATAGCACGTTTTCTTCACATCTTTGAAGGAGAATCTTCCTCCAAAACAATTTAGGGTAACTCGAATGGAGGAGTTGTCTCCCCAGCAAATCTCTTCGGTAGAGGAACGTCGTCCCAGACGGTTCCTTCCTTTTTGTGAAGAATTTATGAAGCGTAACTTGCTTCTCCCTCTGTTAACGCATGTTTTCATGCTGTTTCCGGAACTGTTCCGAACGTGTCATTCTAATGCGCATGCTCGAGTTTGGTCGAGAATCGAATTTATTTTCGAGATCCGAGACAAACAAATCTCAATTTGTTTGGTTGAAAACTGAATTGGTCGAGAACCGAGGTTCCACTGTATAGTCAACGTTATCTAGTCATTATTAGTATCAATTTGTAGAAGAAAAATTACTGGTCACATTTGATTAGTTGATTCAAGTACAAAACAAATGGGTTTATCAGTTGACCAAAATAGTGAACGCAAAACAACGTCAATTTCTTTGAAACCAATTAACCCACCGATTCTGGCAAAGGGTTAATAAAGCCATTCTTCCACCTGGTTGGTGGTAGTTTGTGGACTCACCTGTTCTCACTTAATAATATTTTTTGAGCTCTTAATATTTGGTCCGTTGGAATTGAGTCGAGCTATGCAAAAGTACCTATCAATACAGCTCTAATTACACTTCATAAATCCATCTATCAGACAAGATTTTAGCACAGATGGCAACTGAGCTATGTTGCATTCAATATGTTCTGCAAATCATGTTTTGCATTATCTTCAACAATATTATTTTATTATATAATTTTTACAAACCATAAAATTCTCATCTAGGCATAAAGTTTGTATTAAAAACATCCATCCGAGTCGTGGCCACTCACATAGTTTCAGCTCATATAATAGGACAAATTACTCTACTGCAGCAAACTCAAACAAAACATCATGGTTTGTGCAGCACACATTCAAGTCTCTCTTTCACATTTATGGCAGTTTCCAGACTAACACAACTGCTGCGCTGGTGACATCACATAAACATCCTGTAATCAATAAAACTAATGTAATAAATATATGTTATTCATAGATATGTTGTTCTAACATGTATCTACTAAAAGCTTTCAAATTGGAAGTTAGATAGATTGTTAGTGTAATTTTCAAAATGAATAAATGTTTAACAAAAGCATAAGTATGCCAAGCCAACAATTCGAAGCTTCGTTTCTGGGAGTTAAAGATGAGCATTGATCAATCCATTTTCCTCACTTTCTACAAGTGTGAACGTAAATTCTAATCATAAATCTAATTTACTAGCTAAAACTGCCAAAGAAAATTTGAAGCAAATATTATAGCGAGGTGAAACGATAAAAATGTTATGAAGTGATGATTGATGATAGCAAAAAAGTTGTAATTTTATTAATTAGTAACTCTATTCATAAGTACTAAAACTATTACCTTTAGTATATATATAGGAAACTCAAAGTTAAAGATAAATTTATTTCCATTCTATCTTCCATTGTACCGTCTTCTGCTGCTGACGCCAATCAGTTCTAACCATAAGCTGTCTGCCCCAATATTTAGCCACCTGATGCTCAGAAAACTCTGAGTCACCTTCGCTGGAACTGGAAGCATTGCTACAATTCTGTTGTTCGTCAATTAAACTAATTCAGTAATTCAGATGCAGTAATTCAGTAAATTAACTACGTCAATTAATTCAGTAAATTAAATAACGATGTCCATGCTCGAACTAGTAATTGAGTAAAATCCCTAATGACCAGAATCTTCGAGACCACAGGCAAGGCATTTTACAAGCGATAACATTTATTATGACCTATATAAAATTTTCGTGCTGATGATTGGCTAAAGAAGAGATCTTATATTTATCACTTGTGGACTCTTTTCATATGTATCACTATACACGTCACAATTAAAGCGCCCGCTTGAATCTGAGCATTTCAAAAAATGATCTCATTCAAACGTTTATATCTCTGGACAGGGTTAGTCTACAAAGACAAAAATGGCATCAAATTGTAGCTGATGCTTTAGCCTTTTATTGGGTATAATTTCATTTGATCGATTTTTTTGATGCAATCATGTCTTCAAGTATTGTGATCACTTGCAGGCCATGTCAGCGCATTACAAGGATAGACTAGAGTCCGGATCAGAGCTAAGAAAGGCATCAAGTTTGGATGGAGTGAACACTTTACACAGGTCCAGTATTGCCATCATATCCTGAAACACTGCCCTCTTACAACTTGCCTTGATCTCACACACTCCCTTGCTGTATCACACGGTTGAAAAGGCTACATTTGTAGAAAGTAGCGTGTATGGATTTATGCCCCCTTTTCATCTATTGTACTACACAGGGCAGATAATTGTTATACCTAACAGATGGTGCTATTGGGATTATTATGGCCTAATTGAGCATGTTTTGGGAGTTTTGAAGGCCTCTCATTTAATCCGCTCGTGCGTATCAAGATTCTGTAAATTTTCAGTAAATTTGAATGTCTTCATTGTATATTTTGTAGCGATTAGTTGGCTCCCCTTGATGCATATACTTCATCAATTTGTGAGACTATTTTGTGATGAATTGTTGCTATTAGTACACAACTATTGTTATTACACACAACTTTGTACAGTCTTTTGAAGCATTTGATATTTTTTGTATTGTCATGTAAATCTGTTTACTGTAACTTTGATATTTGAAGAACTTATTACTCTCTATTTATTGTTATGTCCAACTCGCCAAGCACTGCTTCAATAAAACCTCATTGCGCGTTGGCTTATGGCCAGTTTTTATTTACTGCTTACTGCTGTCTATCACTTGGCCATCACATCTTCACAATCTCTGTTATCAGGCCTGATGCTTGATATTGAGCCCAAAAACATCAGATGTAATATCTAACACTATTTCGTTTAAACATCAGGTGAGTACTGCACGCGTATGTCTTGCCTGTTAACTGCGTGATGCAATATGACAGCACTATTACACCTGTTAACTGCGTGATGCAATATGACAGTGCTATTACACCTTATTGATGCCAGCAAAAGTAACAAGATGATATATATGCCAATGATACTTGTTTATTAGAGCTCCTCAGTGGGAGTGTTCCTGATTGCACTGGGTCTTACAGACATAGGCTCTTGCTACATAGTCTTCTCACATACATAGTTGTTAAATGTGGTGCATGTGTCATCATCAAACCTGAACCAGACGCCTCCAATGTTCATGTCTTGGCGCTCTCCGAACATCGATAGGCAGTTCTGATTACCTGCGTTGTTATCAGGCTGTCCTGCTGCCCAGTCAAATACTTTGATTGGGTAGGTTCCATCTGGTCTCACCCAACTCCAAATTCCACTGCTCTTCTGACCTCCAAGCCAGTAGCTAGTAGCTCTTAGGGTCTTGTGGTAGCTTCTGTAGCCGTGCATCCATATTATTTCTTCCTCAGATTCTAGGGTGGCGAGGTAACCGTCCATACCGTTGCACATTGCTTGGGCGGTTTTCCACGAAGCTTTTGGAGTAGTCACAAACTTGTAGCAAGAATCAGAGGCGGGTCTAGCTACCCACCCTTTTTCACAAGCAGCTGTAGCATAGTTCAATTCTGTAAGAAATATTATTTATTTACAAACAAACTCGACATCCTGTAAAACATGGAAATTGTTTGAACAGTTTTTTGTTGCTAGCATCAGTAAATTCTACTTACAAGACTTCCGCTACCTGTCGCTATTTTATGGCGTTGTATGAGTAATAAAAAAGTTTGCATAGGAAGTTTAATTTTAATTGGCTAAGTTTCTTTACCCAATGGATTTGAGTAACTTAAGCTAGTCTAAATCTTCTATATGCATAAATGTGAGTGTCATTCGTATATCCAGTTATAGCGATAAAGTTTTAAGAATGAAAAACCACTCCTCACTAAAATTGAACACAAAACTTCGGTTCTGCAGACAGGCGTGTTTATCCACTACACCATACAGCCTATTTTCCATACTATGGATTAATTGTGCACATATTTATTACATCAGTTGAAGTCGCACGCTCAAAGCGCTTGCGAAAATTCTATTGGTTACTACTAGCTCGCTTGAAGATCATGATTGCATGAGTGATCATGACACATAATGTAGGCTCTTATTATAGTGAAGATTTAGATTAGCATAAGTTACTCAAATCTATTGGGTAAAGAAACTTAGCCAGTTAAAGCAGGTTTAAAGTGCAAAGTTTCTATAATTTTATCACTAGAACTAGACATGTGAATGGCAGACAGCCACACATTTAGATATATATGTTGGTTTGTTGGTCTGTTCATATGTCCAGTTATAGTGTTAAAATACACACGTTTGCAGCACTTGCTATCGTTGGGAATGAAAAAAAAACCACTTTGCACTGAAATTGAACTCACGAAAACCGTGTAGCAAACAGGCTTGCTAAGCACTACACCATGCGCCACCTCGCTGTATTATGCAATAATTGCATACTTATTACACCTGCCAATCTTTAATGACTCACTGGACTGCCGGTATACTGGAAGAAAAATACATGCCCTGACTTTCCCAAAATTCATAAAATATATGTATATGTAACATAAACTTAATTAAACTTATAACACACACAGAAATGAACAAAACGCCTTCATTTAAAAATAGGATGGTAAATGAATATGTTGATTAAAAATCAATTTTTGTGCAAAAACCTTTTTATTACCCGCAACGCTTGGCATTCACTAGTTATTTTTAAATGGAGAAAGGTGGTTGGGTGGCCCAAATGGTAGCGTGCTTGACTAAAAGCTGAATATGTAAGTTCAACTGCTGTGCAGTGCAAACTTTTAATTCGCACCATTCTTAACTTCACGCTCGGACTCAACGTACAGACATTCGGACAGACGAACGAACACGGCTCTTATTATAATAAATGTTGATCAGCTACTAAAGAGAAGACACATGAACTTGAGAATTCTCTGGAGGTTACTGTTCAACAATTAAAAACATTTGACCAATCAAATGACATATCCTGCGGGGTAATAAAATGTGATTGGTTAAACACCTTTCAAATATGGGCCAAAATTTTATCCAGGTATATATTTTATATAGTTGCGGGCAGGTTTAATAATTTGGTATACTTCTGTATTTTGCAATAAATTTTACTTGTACATAAGATATTTACATGTACTTTTCAAAATACACATCAAATATCCATCAGTAGAATAATGATAAATTTATATTTTTGTTATGGTGTCAAAAAATTGAGAATAATTGCTAAGCAAAAACATCCTATTGGTACCAACTAATGAGTAGATTAAATATCTAAAAATACATGTAGAGTTGAAACTGTAGAGTAGCTGGTGTTTAATCTGCCAACAATGTGTGATTTTTTCTGTTTTACAAAAAGTCTCAAAACCAGACCTAGATTGAAAATTTGCTGCTCATAGTTTTGGTTTGTAAACTTTGTTGACGAAAGGTTAGTCATTCTCTTGATGTACTTGAATGAAAAAAGGTACTAGAATTTGGAGTTGCTTCCACATAACTAAACCTTGAATAGGTGTTGAAGTATATGATTAGAGTAACGCACTGAACAAATAACACATTGAAAAGAAGAAAGCTGCAGTCAGTTCAGACACTATGCCTAGTTTCTAACACAATGGTAGAAATGCAGTTGTTGAGAGTGTCTAAGGTCCAATATTTTAGTCTAATCAAAATGGCTCGCAGCCCCCAACAATCCAAGTTTTAATTTAAAGAAATTAACATAAAGTTTTTGCATTAAAACTCCTTCTTTTAACTTTACATTTTCAATGCTTCAAGTTGTAATTTATAGAACATCTAAGCGTGTGACTAACCTGTAAAACCTAGCAGAACCAGCAAAAGTTTTGTTACTTTTTGAGTTGCCATTTTGTTGATAAATGAACTCTCGATCTCTCAGGCCATCAGTCGTGGGTACAACCAGCTGTTTTTGGCAAGTGACTTTCTATGACGTAAGATGAAAAAATGAGTCTACGCATGCAGGCCATAATGCGACTATATGACTTGAGGCTATAAAACTTTGTGATGAGATATAGAACTCTATGTGATGAAGATGCTTTTGTAGATCTGAAGCTATATTTATTAAGGGCTAAATTGCATATTATGGCGTTCGTTCATTTACCTGCGTTAAACGAGGAAAAGAGATGCAGCTTCTAAAGCTGACACAGCAGATATCACTCGCTTATGTTTTACTTCAATCCCACCACTTTTTATGAAATCAGCTGAATTCGGTTTTTTGGTGCTAAATAGAATCTCTACATCGAACCTATAAAAGTAGCTCAACCAACCATAAACTAAATGGGTCACATCGATATCCAATCATATCCAATTGGTTTCTTACAAGCTGGCAATCTGCCGCCTCCGGTGTAAATGGTGAAAAAAGCAAATTTAAAGCGTAGAAAATCTGACGGTGTCGCATGTTCTACACTCGATGTAAAATGTAGAGTGCAGTTCATATGTTTGTTTGTTTTATTTTACAATAAATCATAACATAACAAGATGCTAGAAGAAGTGAGGCGCAATGAGGGCAAATATGCGCAGTAATATGGCTATTCGAGGTCCAAAGCCTGAGTTAACATGTGAGATTGTTAATGAAGAAAACGTGGATAGTCTAAGCAAAAGAAATCAGAACAAATCTATTCAAGAGAGTCCAGCAAGTACTGCTTCAAAGCAGCCCTAAAACGATCATAACTATCAATTTCCCTTAGCCAAATGGGCAAGGATTTCCATGCTGATGACGCACCATGGGCAACCCGTCTCTACCAGTAAAGGAGGAGGGTGGAATGGGTAATGAAAATAAGGAATGACGAGTGTTGAAATGTGTTGACAAGTTAGTTTGAGATTTAAATTGTGTGAAGACTAAAGACATATTCTTAGTTGATATAGTTGATGTATAGGCAAAGCACGAGATCTTTTAAACAAAGGAGTTGAGGGAAAATAAGAGCTTTTATGATATATTATTCTAAGCAACCGCTTTTGGATGACCAAAATGTTGTTCAAGTAGCTCATTGGAGCATTTCTCCATGCTTCCAAGCAAAAACTATTTGACTGTTAATTAGAGTATTACCGTATATAAAAGCAAAAGAGGCATTTCCGGTAAGATCAATGAGGCCTGGTAACTAAGTCCCAAGCTTTGTCGCTTTTTTTTTCATTAGTTCTAAATATGTGTCTTGACCAGTTTAGTGTACTATTTATTGTAACGCCAGAAAATCTTATGTTATCCATCATTTGTATGTTTTGGCCATTCATGGAAATGTTTTTTGCTAATCGAAATTTATTTTGTGGATTTTAAATAACTATAAAATTAGTCTTGTCAACATTCAATGTTAGTTTGTTTTGATTACACCAATTTTTCATCACGTCTAATTCTTTGTTTATTATAGCTATATTTTTATTCAAGTTTGTAACGGTATAAAATAAATGTTTGTGAGTAGTGTACATGTATATGCTATAAAGTACTCATAAGTCTGTGTTTCTGAATTTAGTTTATGCAGAACTTCAACCTCTGTATATAACTGTCAATTGTCTTTTAATATTTCCTGTTAATGTTATTCAGTTGCCTTTAGGATCGAAGGCAGTGTTGTCAAACCATCTGTCATGGATCTGTTTATTATGAATCTGTCTATTACAGTTGAACTAAATTCTTTGAAAGTCTTAGATACAAAAAATGCAGCAGTAGTAAAAGAGTTGCCAAGAGCATTAGACATGGCTATAAAACAAGACTACTTATTTGCCATTGACCTGCGTTACTGCTAGAGCGCAGAGCATTGAATGATTGTAAATTGTTTCACAGATAAGTTACTGTTAAACTAAAGTAGAAATGTCTGCTTCTAACCACACTGGCAAAACGTTTCGACTGAAAGAAAAACCAGAGCAGTTAAACTTGGTGAAAGAACAACGTGTGCCATGGTAGTAGGGGAAGAACAACGGTGTGCCATGATGGCCTATTGTAGCTAAAATGCTTAGTTGATTCAAAACTTAAAAATCCTGTCAATTAGGGTTTCTCTCTAAATCCGCACTTGTTGAGGTATGTGCATCGAGTAGAGAGCAGACATACTCAACTGAGAGGTTGCTCAGACAAAAAGAGTAGATATTCCTTCATGATTACATAATAATAATAATAATAATAATAGAGCTTTAAATGATGATATACTATACGCTATATACTATACGCTATATGCTATACGCTATATACTATACGCTATATACTATACACTATATACTATACACGACTGCTTGACCGAATCAAGTAAGGCTTGCTGGCCGTGATACATTATAAACTGTACCCTGAGACCTTTGTAACAAGCTAATATTTGGGCCCTCTTTTTGTTAAAATATTAGTATAAAAAAAGCACTTGTAAGATGCTACCAGCGCAGATTTGCCACTCATAAAGCTCAGGTGAAATTGAAAAGCTTTATGTATGTCACAATTCTGCTGAGTTTATCAGAAAGTACTATCTAATTGGAGTATGTTTAGGCGAGCTGTGGTGGCTGAGCATTTTACAAAGTTTGAACCGTGAACAACAAGTTTGAGTCTTGTTATCAGAAAGACCCTGATGCAAGCTGGATGATCATCAGACATTTAATTGCTTTATCTGCTAAACTCACCAGACATATTAGTCTGGCGTACCTATCTTAAAAAAAAATCTGCAGAAAGTGGAGAAGTGAGGATGATGGAAGCAAGGGCTTACAGAGCATCTACTAACCAGTCAATCCCCTATTGCTGACATCAGCTAGTACCTTGTACAGCTTGCGAAGCATATGGTAAGGAGGTCAACTGTACCAGATGATCATCTACGTAAGCAACCAAAGTTGTTCTCTTGATGTATGAGAGTAGATAACTCCTACAAAAGTGTCAAGTAGTTACACAGGCATTGGTTGAATTTTTTTTATACTTGGCTATGTACTTTACACAAAGTGTCTGTTAAGTCACCTTTATTAACATAATCAGCTACTGAAGTGTTGAGCTGGAAGTTGTCTCCTTTTTGAAAACAATCGCTAAATACATGTAACTGGAATCATAACATTGAGTGTCGAATACAAGATTTTTAATGTTAATACATGCTACATGATGCCACAGATAACAAGAAAAACCCACACTACAGCAAGAAACCTAGATTGTTAGTTAACTAATATGCATCCATGTTTGTCCTTGTAACCTTAATGCCTCTGAAAGAGGCAAACAACGTCAAGCAATTGATTGATATCATTGATGAAGTTATTTATAGAGCATAAACTCCTGCTACCAACCAGTAAACTATAAAATAGCTGATAACCAAAGCTGGGAGGTGATAACCATAGCTGAGAGGTGATAGCCATAGCTGAGAGGTGATAGCCATAGCTGAGAGGTGATAACCATAGCTGAGAGGTGATAACCATAGCTGAGAGGTGATAACCATAGCTGAGAGGTGATAGCCATAGCTGAGAGGTGATAGCCATAGCTGAGAGGTGATAACCATAGCTGAGAGGTGATAACCATAGCTGAGAGGTGATAACCATAGCTGAGAGGTGATAACCATAGCTGAGAGGTGATAACCATAGCTAAGAGGTGATAACCATAGCTAAGAGGTGATAGTCATAGCTGAGAGGTGATAGCCATAGCTGAGAGGTGATAGCCATAGCTGAGAGGTGATAACCATAGCTAAGAGGTGATAACCATAGCTAAGAGGTGATAGTCATAGCTGAGAGGTGATAGCCATAGCTGAGAGGTGATAACCATAGCTGAGAGGTGATAACCATAGCTGAGAGGTGATAACCATAGCTGAGAGGTGATAACCATAGCTAAGAGGTGATAACCATAGCTAAGAGGTGATAGTCATAGCTGAGAGGTGATAGCCATAGCTGAGAGGTGATAGCCATAGCTGAGAGGTGATAACCATAGCTGAGAGGTGATAACCATAGCTGAGAGGTGATAACCATAGCTGAGAGGTGATAACCATAGCTAAGAGGTGATAGTCATAGCTGAGAGGTGATAACCATAATTGAGAGGTGATAGCCATAACTCATCATATACAACGAGTTCATTAACAAGACAAGGTTTTCATTAGTGCTACGTATATATAAGCTAACCATCCATCAGTCACCGACATCCCTTCATCAATAACAGACATAGAAGTTACTCTAGGTGAACATAAGTTTCTTGCTTCCACTACCATTTTTGTATCTGCTGCTGTTATGCATAGATGCAACAACAAATCAGCCGTACAACTGGAGAGATGAAATCAGCTGTCCAGCAAATAATCAGTCTGCAGGTAAAGCATATTCATCATTATGATAATTACTTGTTGCTAGTGTGCTGACAGCCCTGTGCGTCGTGAAAGATCATCATGTGCAATAACTATGTGCACAATTATTTTCCGCTGCTACAATGTGGTAGACTGACGCGGATAGTAGTGCGCTTGGCTGAGAATTTAAACATTTGAGTCCGATTCTGGTGCTGTGTGATCTTTTTCCCTAAAGCTCTTAGCACAGCTACCGACGGACAGATGGACAGACAGACAGATGGACAGACGGACAGATGAACAGACGAACAGATGGACAGATGGAAAGACGGACAAATGGACAGACGGACAGATGGACAGACGGACAAATGGACAGACGGACAGATGGACAGACGGACAGACGGACAGACGGACAGACGGACAGATGGACAGACGGACAGACGGACAGATGGACAGACGGACAGATGGACAGACGGACAGATGGACAGACGGACAGATGGACAGACGGACAGATGGACAGATGGACAGACGGACAGATGGACAGACGGACAGATGGACAGATGGACAGATGGACAGACGGACATGGCTCTTATAGTAAAGACTAGCTGAATGCCCGGCATTGCATGGGCAGTAAAATAATTACCTAATGAATTTGAGTAATTTACTTGGAAGCTAGATCTTTACTAAAATCTTTACTAAAATCTACTATATAAACGACAATCGTTGTCTGTCTATCTGTCTATCTGTCTATCTGTCTATCTGTCTATCTGTCTATCTGTCTATCTGTCTATCTGTCTATCTGTCTATCTGTCTATCTGTCTATCTGTCTATCTGTCTATCTGTCTATCTGTCTATCTGTCTATCTGTCTATCTGTCTATCTGTCTATCTGTCTATCTGTCTATCTGTCTATCTGCCTATCTGCCTATCTGTCTATCTGTCTATCTGTCTGTCCGCTTTATAGAGTACCGTACTTTTCGGACTATTAGCCGCTACTAGGTATCTAGGGCGCATTAACGGGAATCTCCGGTTAGTACATGCCTCTATACATAGTAACCTATTCATTTTTTTTACACAAAAATCACGTCATCTCTGGTTAGCGCGCGCCTCTTTACGGTGCCTAACGACACTGGTGCGTTTGAAACAGCAAAGTTGCTGCCGTGTTAAAAAGCACCGTCCTGAGTTCTGCGGCCTATACAAAGGTGCCTATACAGCTATACAAATGTACTAATCATTAAATTAATGAATAGTAATTTACATGTGATTAATATTTACTGTCGGCGTGTACCGAGAAGGTCACACGAACGTTGGTTTCTTGCGGTCACTGAAAAAAACGCAGTTCTCACCTACTACATTTCTACATAAAAAAGGTAGGTATTTCTTAATCAACGTTGTATTGTCTATGAATTGCCACACTTGCGTCCGTGTACAAATTTAGCTATATTTTAGCTATTGCCTACTGCCAGCCATTTTGCCGATACTGCTTAATATGTATACAATATTTTTCAATTTCAAACTCCATCTAGAAAGTTTGTTTTGGTTATATATTTCATTTTGCCAACATGTTAACAAGCACTGCTATACAAAAAATTTGTTGTATCTATACTTGGTGCATTGATAAAGCGATGTGAAGCTACAAAGCAAAACGATCCTCTACAATGTTCCTTATTTTTACAAAACCATTACTTTCATCGCCTTCAGAGTCAGTGCTGCTATTGCTAATTTGCTATTTTTATTATCTGTGTAATTACAAAAATCTGAATCGGCTATAATGTCATCAACATAAGTAGTTATTTGTTTTCTAATTCGGACGCCTTTGATGAACTTACACAAAAATGTTCGTTTTTGTTTTTAGTTGGAAATCTCCAAACAAAGATTAAAATATTAAACTTTAGGCTAATTTTATAGAGAAATCTTAGGACAACACTGTCACTACCATAAAAGTTCTAAAGATCGTTGGTTATGTTATCAACAAATAATAAAATTCAGTTACTAGCAATTGCTGGGAAAGTCGCAAAAATGTGTCTACGGCGGTCAACCATAGAAAACGCATAAATGAGTCTACTTCGGTGAAAGGGTTGAAAACGTTGGATTTGCCACTGTTTGTGATAGTAAACATGTTCATTTTCTTCTTAGTTACTTTTGCTTTTTCCAGCTACGAGTACTACAGAACTACAGCTACTACAGAACTTGCACGGGTACTGCTACTGCGTTTTACCTACTAAATTTCTACATCGAAAAGGTTAGTACGTTTTATTCAATGTTGTATTGCCTATGAATTGCCACACCTCAACTACTTAATAACGTTGGATTTGCCACTGTTTGTGATGGTTGTAGCTGGAAAAAAAATTAGTAACTCAGCTGCTGAAGGAAATGAACTTGTCCAACTACCACTGAGTAGGCCTACTGTAACTTACTGCTACAGAACTTGCACGAGTACTTCGAGGGTTGCGATAGGCAATGGTGAAAAGAAAGAGAGCAGCCGGCATCGACTTACTGTCACCCTGCTTTAGCCATGACCAGCTGTACGTCGCCTGCTAAAAAGTAGGCACCAGCCGAAAACAGTTTGTTCATATACCCGACAGTAAAACAAAAAATGTTGTCTATCCGCAAGTGTTGCGTTGAACTAACATTGTGTTATTGTTATGTCATGCTATGTTCTTCATGTTCTGCTATAACACATGCAGCATTTTCTAACATATTTTTCAGTATACGTATATATTTTCATGCATTCGTTATCCTTATTGTATCTCATAAAAAAGGCTATCATGTTGGCATTATGTTTTATTATTGTAAGGTGCTAATGCTGTATTTGCCTTGACATCATACTGTCTGTGCTGTTATACATATAAATTTTATCGACACAACCTCATTACTGTTTGCATATACCATGTCAAAACACAGGCTATAGACAAAAAACTGGTGAGCTATGATTAGTGTTTTAAGCATGTAGTCTCCATTCAATAAATGCTGGCGATAGCAAAATATTTTGTATATTTTTTTAGAAGATGCAAAACCTTTCAATACTGACAGTTTGAAGACCTTCAGTTTGCCTAGCAATGTCAATTTCATTAGCAGTTCTCTGTACACAAATAGGGCAATGCCGATTTGAGTGGTTTGAGACTGATGCATTTTAGACTAGCTGTAAAACGTATTGCAGATTTCCATTGTTCTCCCAATATTATTGACATATATGACTGCATATGTGTATGCGTAGTGTGATCGGGGCAAAAAATTTCAGTAGACTGCATATTTGGAGGTGTTTTACAGTATGAAAGACAACTCTCAATAAACCTCTTGCTGTACATGAATCTGTTCCTGTGAACGGGTAATGCAGCTAGCGGTTTGGGGCTGTGTCGTCACTCGGGGATGCGCGAGAGACCTTTTTCGCCCCGAGTGCAGCGAGAGTATCCAGGCGCGGCTTTCCGGATGAATGAGTTGGCGAGTGCAAAGCGATTGAGTGCTAGGCGATTGATTGCGAGGTGATTGGTTGCAAGTGCGAGGCGATTGGTTGCGAGTGCGAGGCGATTGGTTGCGAGGCGATCGATTGCGAGGCAATTGATTGCAAGGCGGGTGCGGGCCGATTGATTGCGAGTGCGAAACGATTGATTGCGAGGCGAGTGCAAGAGCGCGATTGTCAACTGCGAGGCGGGTAAAGACTGGTCAGCCAAGGCGGGGGCTCAGCGGCAGAAGTGGGCGATCGTCAACTGCAAATATAGACGGGTATGGACGAACGCATGAATCTAGACACGTGAATCTAGAATATTTACTAGATTTTACATGCATGTAGCTGTAAAACACATTGCAGATTTCCATTATTCTCCCAACATTATTGACATGTAATATGTGTATGCATATTCAGGGCAACAATTTCAGTAGACAACTTACATAATAATACATCAGGGCAACAATTTCAGTAGAATGCATATTTGGAGTTGTTATACAGTGTGAAAGACAACTCTCAATAAACCTTATGCTGCGCGTGAATCTGTTCCTGTAGACGGGTAATGCAGCTAGTATTTACTAAAACGATACACACATTTTGGACCAGCTTAACAATTGTTCCGCGTAATGGTCAACAGTTCTAGTTATTAACCCCAAGCAAGCTCTCTAAGCATGAGTATCTTAACCGATGTAATAAATATTTGTCCCTCAATTCGAATATCTATGTAGCTTAATGATTAAGTTCGCCACCTCTAGATCTAAAGGTCCTGAGATCAAATTCAGTGCTATGCAGATTTTTCATTGCTAGATTTTAATTGCTTTAACTGGACACGGGTTTTAACACTGAGATTCATACATATAGTTGGATTAGATGCTATAATAAAGATATGTTAGTAGCCAGGTTATAACTGAGGAACAGGCAATGTTGTTAGAGCTCTCCACACAACTAGTAGCCGTGCTGAAATACATTTATGCCTTAACGACAAATGTAGAGCGGCTTTTAAGGATAGTTTAAGGGGACAGAGATTGATAAAGTAATTTAGAGCTGCCATGAATGTTTAAAAGCAACTAAAATTAGCCTTATTATTATAGAAAAAGCAAAAAGTGAATGTTGTCAATAATCACTGGTATGAGTTATTTGAGTTCAACTTTATTAGTTGTAATGGTGGGCAAATTAAAGTACAAGAGGTTATTCACTCGAGTCCGTAGCAGGGTGAGAGAGCAGGGTGAGATGATATCAACTATGGCAGGATAATTGAGATAAATGGCTTACCTGGCTATATATCACTGGGGGCTGTATATCATTGGTTAAAACGCTCAAGAAAGATGTCTTTTCTTCTGAGCATTTCAACAGCGATCAAGTTTGGCTAATTTTAATCTGAAAACGTCCTGGCAATCACATCACTTCAAACAACAAACCAATCTCAAGTGATAGAAAAGTCTCTATACTTTCTGATGAAATTTTTTTTAAACTTTACACTAGAAGCCTTTTAATTTGCAACAAGCCATCTATGCGTTTGATTTATATATAGTTTGTATATGTACATTTATCTACTAATAAATTCATGGACTTGTGACAGTGCTCTGATAACTTGAACGCTCTGATAACTCGAACACCTTTTCCTATTCCTTCCCACAATCCTCGATCTTTTCAGGCATGATAATTCGATAGTTTTACCAGCTGCCAAGTCACTTGATAACTATCGATGAACTCTGTCTGCTCATTGATAATTCGATACTATTGCTATCGGTGGGATAACTCCATCGATAGTCGATAACACCCTTTCAAACAACAAATGCCATCCCTAGCCTACTGCCGGCCCCCTAGTCAAACTTGGAACACAAGGGAACTCAACACTCATGGCGGCACAGATGACATCCGGGGAGCAGAACCCTAAGGGTGAGCTAGCAATGCTACAGGTCACTAGAAACAGGCCAGTGACTGTCATGTATTAGGCCGTCGCCATCGGGAATGAAGTGCCGACTGAACACCTAAAAGTAGGGAGCAGAGAACTGGATACCCTGGATACCGCATGCGAGGCTCTCTCCGCATTCGACAGGACGGTGTGTTGGATGAACGTGTGGCCCCTCAGAACGACGCCAGATGGTGCGCCGTCTGTCCGCCAGCCATGAGAGAGACCGTTGTGTAGCAAACACAAGTTCTGGCCCACTCTGGGGTGGGAAGAACAACGAGCCGTTTTCAGTTAACCTGGTACTAGCCGGGCCTGATCTCTACTGTCAGATGACTAGTAAAGAGTTGTGAGGTGCGCCAGGCTGCAAAGAACGAGAGAACCAGGACAGCCGAGAGGAGGCAGAGACTGTACGCGGGCAGGCCTTGGAAAAAGGTAGCCGTCAACCTAGTCGGTCCACTCCCTACCACGCTGAGAGAAAAAAAATGGGTACTGGTCTTCACAGATCATTTTATCCCATTTTACCCGAAAAAGTACCGACTGAAATAGTCCCATCAGAACCTGGCACAACCCTAGGCCGGCCCGAGTCACTAAGAGGTCAGATCGGTACGAAGATAGAATATGCTATTCAGTAGAGTCACCAGAAAACGGTTTGGTGGTCGGAAAGGAAAGCAGTAAAACGGCTCTTACAGCTGCTACCAAAGCTTTTCTATTAAAACACTCGCTCACTCCGGACAACATCAGTTTACTAGAAAATATGGATGATGCCTGCGACATATCTCTACAAGAATTATTGACTTCTGTCCCCAAAAGCTTGCAATAAGCTGGGGAGGCACTGAACGGACCAAGGCCAGCAGATGTTATAACATATAAAGGAAGAAGAGGGGAAGGAGAAACCATGTACAAGGACGATTTAGGCCACTCTGAATTGGCCGTGCTAGAGATCAATGATGAGGGAGAGGAGGCGTTGTTGGAAGAAATGTTGACAGAGGAAATAGACAAGGTCTGTCGAGTGGCTGCCATGAGCACTGAAAGGAAAAGGATAGAGCCACCCTCACCGGATCACCTCATCCTGCCAGAGCGCTCCACCCCAGCACACCCGTTAGAGAAGTACAACAAATGAAAAGCTCTCCTTGAGGAAGCCTATTGTTAGAACAATGAAGTATATATCTACTTGTACTTTGGCACGGGTAGAGGAGCAAGTCCAGGGAGAAAGCTGCTGGATCTGCTGGTTTGTTACCAGCCACCGGCAGATCAACTTCCATGTGCTCCAACACCACGCCATACTCATGTGTCCCTGTGACTGGCAGCACATGTCTCGGGATCAGGTATTCATCACCACGCAACTCACCAGGCAGGGGAAGTCGACCCCGTAGTATACTTAGTCGACAAAGAAATGTGGGAACAGTTCTGTCAAGAGCACACATGAGGCTCCCTAGTCTCTACAGAAGATTGAATGTACCCCTACTAATAGGAGGAAAACGCCACAATGCAGCCCACACAGAGAAATGCAACATTCTATGCCAAAAGCCACTAGCCACTATCTATCCACTATTCTATTCACTAGCCAGAACATGCCTTACCCTACCGGTAACAAGCCAAGTACCTCAAGACCGACCAGGCACTCGCACATTGGCCTAGGTGATAGGGCGCATGCCCGCTAGCCAGGCACTACTACAAACTCAATGTAGCAGAGCACGGATGCTGGCGCAAGATGCCAAAAACTGAGAAAAAGCAGCCGAGGTCACCCTGCTACGGAGAGAGAGACTGGAAGACCAGGAGCAACAACTCCTCCGCAAGGAAATAGAGCACTTCTGCTACAGCACCCGCCAACATGAGGCTCTGGCCCGGTTGGCTCTCCCCCAGGACGTTAATTGGAGAGTGTAGTCGCCAATGGGGGGAGTGTGTGGTGGACTGTGCAAGCCGAGCCGAGCTGAGTCCAGCCAAGTGGAACAAGAGGCGGGGCCTCTTACAATATAAGAGCAGGCACTCAGATGAGAAAGCAGAGCTGTTCTGCGCCTGTTCTACACTTGTTGCATGTCATTCCTTGTAACTATTTATGAACAAAGCAAATCAAATATATGTATAAACTCTTGCCCTGAGTCTTGTACTTTGGAGCAGTAAAGGTAGTGCGCAAAACCTTTACAATATCTCTACATGTGAGATGAATCTATTCATGAGCCGTACTCGTATCTACATTATTGCAAACCATTAATCTACTCCTAGACACCCCAAATCATTTAAGTTAACCCTAAATAACTGTTGATACAGTTTCTGTTACTGGAAACCTGCCTCCTTGAAAATTGTGTATAAAACAGAAATTAGATAAACTCGACAAATATCAGAAAAGTGTGTGTGAGGGAGAGAAGTCGAAGGGAGGAATAGAGAAGTGGCATGAGTGAGAGGGTTTAAGGGAACGATGTGGGGTGAGGGAGAGAAGGGGCTTAAGGAACGATGTGGGGTGAGGAAGAGAAGAGGGTTAAGGGAACGATGTGGCGTGAGAGAGAGGGGTGATTGAGAGAAGTAAGGATGAGAGAACGAGATGGGAAGGAGCAATAGGAGCGAGGGAATAAAATGGCGTGAGAGAGAAAGGGGAGTGAGGAAGGAGAGAGAGCAGGGAAAATAGAAGTGAAGGGAGAGATGAGGGAGAGACTTATAAATCTGGTACTATAAATAATATAAGTAATATAAGTAATACAGTAATTATTATTAAGTGTTATCAGGAGAAGTATAAAAGTTGAGCACGCTATATTAGTCTTCTACTCAAGACTAAAAGATAAAGTAATGTTTTGTTTACAGATCTAGAATTTGTGCTGCCAACAGACAGCGACATCCTACAGAGTGTCTTGCATATTTACTTAGGACAACCGTTTCTCATGCAGTACTGTGCTACTGGCTACTCTCATATTACATGGTTAGTCATTAATCTGCTAGGAGTTGCGCCAACTTGGCTGATGAATACACCACTTTTCATTAGATTGCAACTCTATGAAGTATAATGTATCGGTCGGCACTATAGTTATTAAACACTAGCACTCTGGCAGTCTCGTGCCTCATCCGAGATAGCCATGTGTAATAAGTATTTGCACAATTGTTCCCAAATACAGCAAGGCAGTTGATTGGTACAGTTAGTAGGTGCTTAGCTGGAAAGCTGAATATCTGGGTTCAATTCCAGTACGATGTAATCTTTTTTCTAGCGCTCTTGGCATTGGCTTCGAACAGAACGACACAATTTTTATTATAGTAAAGACTAGCTGAATGTCCTGCATGCATGGGTAATAAACAACAGCTTATAAACATTACTTACATTACCTCACCTACTACATTACCTCTACACTATATTACCTGCAACAGTTTATAAGCTGTTTTTATCACTAGTGCAATGCCGGGCATTCAACCATTCAACCAGCTGGTATTTTTTAGATGCGACGCCATGTTGCCATGCATATTTTAACTGATGCGATGAATATTTTCACTATTATTAAGTCGTGCACAGTTGAACGCGTAGTCTAGTGGATGAGTTTGCTGCCTCCAGAACTGGAGGTACTGAGTTCAAATCCAGTACAAAGTGCATTTTTGTTCATAAAACTTTACCGCTATAACTCGACATAGCGACGACAGATATACAAAAGACAAACTTTGAGATTTATATATATAGATTAATTTTGCTAAGAGCCAACGCATATTGAATCAAATTGTACTAAAACATTCCAGCTTATAAACTATTAATATTGTCAAAGAAACCTGTTTCTTTGACAGTTAGTTAAAGCTGTTAGTTTTATTTTTTATAAAGCTATGTATATGCTGTGGAATAGAGTATAAACAACTATATAGAGAAGTGCTGACTGAGGAAAGATTCTAACAGATTGCTGCTACATACTTTGATCACAACACAAGAGCCTCAGACATTTGCAAATGTATAGAGTTCTTACACTAATTATATATTTACTAAACACAATCAGTTAGGAGTTGTCTTCCCATACATAACAAAAATATTGACATCATAATCACCAGATTGAACAATATGTACTAGTCTATGTAAATATATCATTTTAGTAGTGCTGCTAAGTGTAGATAAATGAAATTATTCATATCAATACCTAAGTACCAACACGTATCTATACATGTCGAATACATATTAATACATAAGTACCAACACGTATCTATACATGTCGAATACATATTAATACAACTCAAATACATATCAAATATGCCGACAAGTAAGGGGTAGTGCCATAAGTTAAGGGGTGGTGCCTTTCTTTAACAACATTTAGCTGCATTTACTCAGCCTATAACCTATTGTGAAAACTTGTTCAAAGTCTTTCAAAAAGTCAAAAAGCTCAAAGTAATAAGATAAATTGCAGTACATCATCGGGTGGCTCATCAGAGGCTCTTTAAATATGACAAGAAAAGCTTTAAATAATACAGCCCTTAAACAGATTTTCAGTTGTTTCAAAGGCCAGCAAGAGTTTTCCTTATTGTCTCCAGGGTTAAGATTCTTATCAAGGCAATTATTCATATTTGGTGATCAGATGTGTAGTAGCTGTCAAATAGCTGTCAAATAGCTGTCAAATAGCTGTCAAATAGCTGTCAAATAGCTGTCAAATAGCTGTCAAATAGCTGTCAAATAGCTGTCAAATAGCTGTCAAATAGCTGTCAAATAGCTGTCAAAAATAGAACAAGCTTAAATAAAAGTTATTCCTTGATCTGTTTTTATAACACCTGCTAAGAGCTAATCAGATAACCATGATGAAATCACCTTTTCATTTGATAGATAAATTATAACTTCAGATCTATTTCGACTCTTCAGTTTCTCTTTTCTGAACTTAAATATAAGAGACTGAGATTGACTGGAATAGCAACAGCTTCAGACGGCTATTCATGCTGGGCAGGCAGTTGAACCAAGCCACACTTTCGTAGCGCTGTTCCGTAAAAATCAGGAAGGCCTATGCAGTCCGGTGGAATCAGGGAAACCTATGCAGCCCTGTAGAATCAAGGAGGCCCATGCAGCCCTGTGCAATCAGGGAGGCCCATACAGCCCTGTAAAATTAGGGAGACCTATGCAGCCCTGAGGAATCAGGAAGGCCTATGCAGCCTGGTAGAATCAGGGAGGCTTATGCAGCCCTGCAGAATCAGGGAGACCTATGCAGCCTGGTAGAATCAGGGAGGCTTATGCAGCCCTGCAGAATCAGGGAGACCTATGCAGCCTTGTAAAATCAGGGAGGCCCATGCAGCCCTGTAGAATCAGGGAGGCCTATGCAGCTCTGTAGAATCAGGGGGCCTATGCAGCCCTGTGGAAACAGGGAGGCCTATGCAGCCTGGTAGAATTAGAAGAACCTATGCAGCCCTGTGGAATCAGGGAGGTCCATACAGCCCTGTGGAATCAGGATGGCCCATGCAGCCCCGTGGAATCAGAGAGGCTTATGCAGCCTGGTAGAATCAGGAGGGCCCATGTAGCCTGGTAGAATTAAAGAGACCCATGCAGCCCTTTGGAATCAGGGAGGCCTATGCAGCCCTGTGAAATCAGGGGGCCTATGCAGCCCTGTGGAATCAGAGAGGCCCATGCAGCCTGGTAGAATTAGGGAGACCCATGCAGCCCTTTGGAATGAGGGAGGCCTATGCAGCCTGGTAGAATCAAGGTCTATGCAGCCTGTAGACTCAAGAAAGCCTATGCAGTCAGGTAGAATCAGGGAGGACTATGGTGGCAGGCTTTCCATTCTAAGCCGCCTTCTGGTTGGTGACCTATTTAGGTTGTGTAATCTTGCTTCTTTCCAGACATGAAATTCTAGAGATCAGAATCAGTTAACAGTAACTACCCTAAAATAGGTATAACTGAAAACCTATAAATTCTGTTCAAAATCCTCCTATTTCCTTGGCTCTGCTAAAATTATTTTGTACCAAAAGACTCTTGAAATCTTTGTTTATCTCTTATAAATATTGAAATATTTTTTAAAGAAAAGCAACTATAACAGAATTTCTATACATGTAAACCATAAAATTTTATTGTTTAAAAGAAAACAGAAACTGTCTACAGGACTGTCCAAACCCCAGACTGCAATTCCGCTATACAAGCATTCACTATCCCATATCATATCTCTCTGGTATATAGACAGCTCATTGCAATAGTCATAGTTAAACTATCTCATATCTCTCTGATATATAGACAGCTCATTGCCATAGTCATAGTTAAACTATCTCATATCTCTCTGGTATATAGACAGCTCATTGCCATAGTCATAGTTAAACTATCTCATATCTCTCTGGTAGTGGTAAAATATATTACTGCTATATAGACAGCTCATTTCAATAGTCATAGTTAAACTATCCCATATCTCTCTGGTAGTGGTAAAATATATTACTGCTATATAGACAGCTCATTGCAATAGTCATAGTTAAACTATCCCATATCTCTCTGGTAGTGGTAAAATATATTACTGCAATATAGACAGCTCATTGCAATAGTCATAGTTAAACTATCCCATATCTCTCTGGTAGTGGTAAAATATATTACTGCTATTTAGACAGCTCATTGTCATAGTCATAGTTAAACTATGTTTTTACAAACAAACTATGTGCTAATTTTTATTTATGTAGAATTAACACACCGCATTTGTAACAGTGAGTTAAAAACAAGCTTTAATTTTTTAAATAATCTCCGCATTCAATTTATTTATTTGCAATGATCAGACAACACTCACAGGACAACTAGCCACCCTTACACATACTTAAACTACAAATAGACATTACTCACAGTTTTTTACCAACTAAAAAACTTATAAAAAATCTCATTTTATGGTGACTAAAAGCTGTAGTTGTTTTCTCATGCGCTATGTGGTACAGCAAAAAAGGCAACTCCAAAATTATAAAGCGCTTACAAGATTGTAATCTCTGAATGTAGTAGCATAGTTTCTGCTTTTGATTAATTACTCTTTTGAAAAGTTAATAATCAGTTATATGCACTACTTAATGCAGAACATTCCAAACCAATCATTTTGAGAACATGAAAGTTTTCTTTTGCTGTTTGAGCAAACAGCTCCACAATTGCAATATTTATTTTATGCAATTAAACAGTTGGGCAGAGGACGCTTCTATACGCTTCAATAAGTCACCATTAGCATTTTGCATTTCAGCAAAATTAGGGTTTGTGTAAACTTATAAATAGCATTAGCATGTTGATATAAAAATGCAAATTTTCATTTGTATTTAACCCGATACAACTGTGATCAGAGTATCAAGCGTGGAAACAAAAAGATTGTCAAGTTTTTATACATATTTATTAGAAAACTCAAGTACAATTTAGCCATTATGCAAAACCACAAAGATAACTGTGTATTTCGCTTACTTGGAATAATTATGTGGCATCAATGGATACTATTGGCTACTATATAAATATACATAAAAGATATACAGATGAGACTCAAATATTGTAGATTTTTGCTGTCTCATCTCTCTATCATATATTTTTGATGGCTTTTTGACTACTTTTGCCTTTTACTGTCACATTCACCTAGTATTGAAATTTTATGAAAGGAATGTAAAAAGTTATTTGTAAAAAACATCCTCTATTACTGGATCATCATCATCCAACCAAACCTGTAATATAGAGTTAATAATTTATGTAGTCTAGTTAATTCTAGTGATCCATGGACATCAACAGCACAATCCTTTTTGATCTCCTCTTACTTTTTTAGCAAAGCTTGTAGCATCTGTTAACCAAAACTATTGAACTTCAAAATTAAAAACTTTCCATTCCAAATGCAGGACGATTGAAATGCAGGACGAATGGCCCATAGAATGAAAACTCATACACAAATTTGAATGTTAAATAAAGGCTGCAATATTTGACTAGCAACCAAAGTATGCAAGTAATTAGCAAATGAAACGTCTTAGAATTTATCTATTTATAATAGAATAGAAAAGATTCTACAAATAATTTAGTATATGAAGGCTGCAACTAGATTTCATAGCAATTTTTAAAACTGCTAGAAAGAGGACAACTCCTGATTGCAGATTACAGACTAATTGAGCGATATAAACAGGTCAGAGATTTTAAAGCGTCAGCATTTATATGTAGACTTGTTTGCTGACGTAGTTCTGTTTAGAGGTTTGCAGAGGTTCACGTAGGTCGATTTCTCGACTCTCTACTGACACCGGGTGACTCGAGTTACTGTATTGAGAATCACTGGATGCTTTTATATCTTCCTGGTCAGAATATGGTTCCTCGCACATACAGCGATGTGGCACTGTTGGACTCAAACTGTTAGGCTCGGGTGATCTCTCATTGTAGGCCACCCCTATTTGAATGTTACGAGCAGGGTTTATCGGCTGAAATGTCCTTCGAGGATAATTGGCTGTGAAGCTAGTGTCTGCTGAGCCTAGACCACTGTCGCTGCGGTCATGGTGAGGACATGCGCTGCTCATCATTGGAGACATTGGTGGTTGATGATTGGGTAAAGGCGGTGCTCTTAATGAACCTCCATGCTGCCAGTGTTTTCCTCCAATCTGAAACAAGAGATTGGTTGATTATCTACCTCCATAGGCTGGAATAATTTACTAATAGCGGTTAAAAGCGTGGAAGCTAAAAAAAGAAAATTATATAACAGATATTTTGCAACTAAGCTCTATTTTCTGTTAATTAAATATTTATAGCATACTATATACTTAAGTAAATTATATCAGCATGCAATAGTTGCAAGTTTTTTACCTATAATTTATCTAAAACACATGAAAGATACAGGGTAGTAGTATTCGAGAATACAGCCACTGTCATTTCAGTAATACGTCTGATATTAATGCTCCTATTATGTAGGATAAAAAACTTGGCTACCCAGGGTGACGTGTCATCGCAGTTATCACTACAGCTATAGTCGCAACTATCGACTCAACTACACTCGAATCGAAACTTACCCTTGTTTGTATCGATTGAGTCAGTTGCTTATTCAAGATCATTTTTTAACTTTCTCTTTTTATCATATTAATTAATATGAGTTTATTATGACCAATAGCCTTTAAAACACAAGTTTCCTTGACACTTGAAAAAAAGAATTTGAACACATCAAAGAGATGAGAGAAAATGCCACGCCGAGGAGCCTTGGGGTTTATATAGTTCAACAATGTGGTAACTGTTACATTTTATTTATTAAATAAAGTCTTTCAGTATTTAAATCTTTGAAAATATATAAATGAGAAAACAATCATTGGCATTTTTTCTGTTTACACTATATCAGATGACCAGGTGCTGAGCATCTCTACCTAATGCTCACTGTTCCCATGACGTCTATCTAGTATATCAGATGACCAGATGCTGAGCATCTCTACCAGATGCTCACTGTTCCCGTGACGTCTAGTATATCAGATGACCAGGTGCTGAGCATCTCTACCTAATGCTCACTGTTCCCATGACGTCTAGTATATCAGATGACCAGGTGCTGAGCATCTCTACCTAATGCTCACTGTTCCCATGACGTCTATCTAGTATATCAGATGACCAGATGCTGAGCATCTCTACCTAATGCTCACTGTTCCCATGACGTCTAGTATATTAGATGACCAGATGCTGGGCATCTTTACCTAATGCTCACTGTTCCCATGACGTCTAGTATATCAGATGACCAGGTGCTGAGCATCTCTACCTAATGCTCACTGTTCCCATGACGTCTAGTATATCAGATGACCAGGTGCTGAGCATCTCTACCTAATGCTCACTGTTCCCATGACGTCTAGTATATCAGATGACCAGGTGCTGAGCATCTCTACCTAATGCTCACTTTTCCCATGACGTTTAGTATATCCGATGATCAGATGCTGAGCATCTCTACCTAATGCTCACTGTTCCCATGACGTCTAGTATATCAGATGACCAGATGCTGAGCATCTCTACCTAATGCTTTCCCAGATATGAGAGGCCCCGAGTCGCTTTACAGATAATACAATGTTATTCTGACGAAAAAGGTAGCGGCTTATCAGAACAGTAGATGAAGAGCAAACAGAAGAGAGGAGACGCATGAGCCTAGAAGATAAGTAGGAGATAAGCCAACGACGAGCAAAGCTGGGTAAACAAAACACAAGTGCATCAGAGATATGAGCTAATGATTGTCAGAAGGAATGAGCAAATTACTTGTCATATCTCTAAAATAAAAAGATAATTTGATTTTAGTACATGAATTAATCTCCGAGTTTGAAAATCAAAAACCTATTTTATAGTGTTTAAAGAATTCTAGCAAATATAATGATGAATGGAAGGGTGTCACACGACCAGCTTTTTTGATGTTCTGATAGAAGGGCACGAGTTGCAGAAGATTTTTTTTAGTTGTGAACAATTGCATTGCTTGCTTCTTATTAGCTAATTCTACTGCTTTGAAAAATTATTGAAAATGATAAGCTTTCCATTATGACACCACATTGTAGTTTTACACCGAATCAAGTTAGAAATAGGTCGCTCTCACCTATTTTAATCTTCACTTCTCAATATACAGCACTATTAAAACCTAAATATTTTGCACAAGTCTAAAATAGAGATCACGGATATGCCACATATGCACTGGTGTGACACCTTTGTTAATATTGGTGCCCGAACATGTAGGCCTGTGTGGCAGAACTGTAGATTACAGGTGTTAGGCCCACACATCCAAGAATTAACACCCAGCGGGTTTGCTAATGACAACCACTGATGGAATAGATACATTTCAGAGGCTATGAATGCTTTCCAGAATCCCTGGGCGGCATTACTGTATAATTATTCTATCACATGACAGGCGAAGGAAGAGGCCAGGTGTTGGATTAAGGATATCAAATGGTTTAACTTTATATAAAATTCTTCCATCAAATAGGCCTTTTATGAGAATGGCATCGAGTGAAAGCTTGCTGGTAAAGTGTGAAGGAGGTATTGAATAGAAGCTAGAGAAAACAAGAGTGGAAAGCGGGAGGATGAGAGGCTATGCCAAGAGTGATGAGAGGCGTACAGCTGAGCCTCAGACTGTTTACAGAAGATATTAGAAATGGTCTAATTGCTCTAAGTGGGGATAGAGTTAATGAAGGGATTGTTAGCTCTGTTAGCAGCCAGCTAGTGGCCGCTAGCAGAGGCCGTGATAAGGTTTCCTCTAGAAATGACTCAAAGAGACACCCATCTGCCAGCGAGTGCCTCCAACAGCCTATTGGACCGCGCTACTGCACCTTTGTTCCAAAATGTCATTTTGAGATAAAAAGAATTTCATCACGTTTTCACAGATATATTTAAGCATTTACCTTTAATGAAAAAAAGAGCGATTTACAGTGCAACACATTTTGGGTAAGCCGATAGGAGAATGTCGAAATCATGCGGTGAAAAAAATGATATCTACTTTGAACTTTTACATAAACTTGTTGTAAAAACTATTTTGCTTAAACTTCACTTATAGCCTACGTACATGTAGAAAATGAATGATGGCTTTTATAAACCACCCATTAAAACTGATAGTCCTTTTATGACTCTCAGTCTAACCCCTTGCAGAGATATAACTAAGAATATCATGAGTCAGTGCAACTTCATACTCATTCTGCTCTGTTCCATTAAGACTGTTTCTAGATTTCTAATTACTCGTTTCAAATTAAATAAAAAATTCTCTCAAACCTTATTTTATAGTGAGCTGCTACTGGGACAAGTTGCTACAAGTATTTTATAGTGAGCTGCTACTGGGACAAGTTGGTACAAGTATTTTTCATCTAATACATACAATACATCGAATACTTCTTTTTGCAAAGTGTTTGTCATCTTATCAACTAATGACCCTTTCATTTTAATGATATTTCATGCTTTTAAAAAAGCACCGAGAGCTGGCTCTTGAATATCCAGAAATACCCACCCACATTCTAACAACCAGCTTCAGAAGATAACAATGATGATTTGCTCAACTTAGTATTATTGAATGGTTCATTTACTTACCATTCTTTCATCTATCTCTGCGTACTCATGCCTCTCAGCAGCTATGGAATGTGAATAACCATCATGATGAAGAGTAGACAACTTCCTGTTAGTTATCCTTTCCCTACTAACAAAAATATCTTAATTTATCCAATCAGCATGTGGTTTGTGTCCAGCATGCTTTCCTACAACAATAATCACTCAGGTAAGAGCTAAGACAGACTTCATTAAAATTGCTTCAAAATAACAATAACCTTTTTGGGCAAAAAAAAACTGGGGAAACCATAATCAAATGTTTAGGTGTATTTCTGATCTAGCTAATTTTTAGCTAATAATTAGGCATAACTGCATGAAAATAGAGCTAATTTAAGAGCAGAATGATAGCAACTGAGGCCAAGTAGTGCAAGTCTTCTCATTCTACGCTCAAGTGAAAAGCTGTTTCCAGTTTCGAGAAGAGGGTTTTGTTATAGGACTATTCAAAAGAGGCTCTTCTCCAGTCTCAGGTGGTGCAGAGTGCAGAGATATATCTAATTATTCTCAAGCTGTTACCCAGCATCTCGAGAGCAATTCAAATTAATAAACGAATGGGTAATGTATGGCAGTAGCTCCCGCATGAATGATGTTGAGTTGGCCCTATCAATGACATCTCATAAACATTCGTAATTGAAAACTTACTCAAAACGTTTATTTTGCCAATATTACAAACAGCAGGGGTTTTGTAAATAATATATATAGCTGAGACTACTTTGTGAGCGGTTCCAATTTAGAAAGGGAAAGCAGCAATTGCTAAGAGACATTGCGATCAGCCAGCCTTTGCAAGCCATTTTACCTCATTCAGTCGAAATGCTTTCGTGTTAGTAAAATAATAATAATAATGGCATAAAATAAATAAAGATAAGGCAAATGAGCAAAAGACAGGTGAAGAGACAAACAAGCCAGAGATAGTAAGCTTTATTAACTAGTCTAAATTATTCATCCGCTGCATGTGGTTGTTCGACTTCACTAATCACCAGCTTGTATACTCACCTTTGTTGCTGAGCAGCGTGTCTCTTCTGCCAGCAGAAGACGCCCATCACTATAACCACGATAACGATAACTGTCAGCGAAATGATTCCAGCTATAATTATGACTTCTGTGCTGACTGGTGGGTTCTTCCTTCCAAGGTTGCCTACTATAGATAAATTGTTCGCTGTTGTAGTATGCATTGGTTTAATATTTATGGCGGTGAAGTCTGTAGGGTCTACCTTTACACCTGTGGTAGATGTGGGAGTTGCAGACATGGGTGCTGTAGTTGTTGTCGAACTACCAGGACATACGCAGGATGAACTTGTATTGTCACAGACTAGGCTGATAGGATTAAAGGTTTCGCCGTCGGGACAAGGACATTGTTCGACAGTCATGCCCCTAACTTTGTAGAAGTTGTCACAACGTCTTGGGTCTGTGAAATTTACTTGTTCCCAGTGTGGTAGAGACACAGAGATGCCGCAGGATTCTAAAAATAAAATTATTGCAATACATTCAATATGGATAGTTAAAAGCAGCGTCTAAATGTCGGTGAATGATGAGAAGCTGAAGGTTTTGGTAGATATTTGCTGTCTAGTATACTCGAATCGTATCTGCAATCTGTCTGACCATCCATCACATTACTACTTACCCATATAAACCACTAGACATTATACCAGACACCTAAGCCTTAGGATTTACATTATAGAGCAGAGTTATGCAAAAGAGTTTTTTCTTTCAAGACACATAATTTACTTTATTATTTGTCGTTTTTGTCTCATGGTATGATTTGTTTTAAATGGCCCTGACCGGTGTAAATAAGGTTAATATCTATCTATCTACATCAAAAACTATTTGCGAATTTTTATAGAAAATATTTTAAGTTCCCTCCTACTCCTGGTGTGGCCACAAATTTATGAGAAGCTTGATATCATCATCTTTATTTATAAAAACATAAGAATGAAACTACACTAAACTGCAGAGATGCATGGCTCTAAAAATGAAAGGTATAGGCACAGACAGACGATCCTACAAATTTAGCTAATGGGTTTCAGATTGAGTACAAGTTCTGTGGTCTTTTTTAACAATGCGGTCCACGAAATTGAAATAGTTTTAACTCGACATTCAGTGCTGGTCTCTCAAGTTACTTGCACTAGATTTATACTTCACAGGCTGTTTATTCAAGCATTGCAAATGGCAAGACGTTACCAAATCATTTCTTATCAATACAACACTTGCGCAGTAGCAGGGAATAAGGGCCTGTGTGCATGCCTAACCTTGTTAAAAGAGTAGGCAAGCTGTTTATTCTATGGCAAGTGTTTGATCAGATGCTGTATTATTTTGTATAAGCCTGTTTCAGTGCAGAATGGATTAGCATTTTTTACTTATAGCCTTGATATAGCGTGTAGAAATTCGCTACAGCAAAGTAAATTATAGTTTTGTTGGCTTGGTTCTATTGCGGCTATTGATAGGCAGCAACCCGCCCCTCTGCTGTCAAGATAAGGCATGAGCTAGTTATTATTTAGATATAAAAAACTAGATGATAGGTATAAGCCAGGGTTCGGCAACCTTTTCGACTCGAATAGCCATTTGGACCCGTTTTCTGAAGGAAAGAACGCAGTTGGAGCCGCAAACCCCTTTTTAAATTAAAAAAACAACTAGGCCTACATGTAACTTTGTTGTTTAGCTTTAACTGCTTCTATACCATGTTTACACCATAAAACGAAAGGTGGGCATGTATAAAACCAAAGGTGGGCATGTATAAAACGAAAGGTGGGCATGTATAAAACCAAAGGTGGGCATGTATAAAACCAAAGGTGGGCATGTATAAAACCAAAGGTGGGCATGTATAAAACCAAAGGTGGGCATGTATAAAACCAAAGGTGGGCATGTATAAAACGAAAGGTGGGCATGTATAAAACCAAAGGTGGGCATGTATAAAACCAAAGGTGGGCATGTATAAAACCAAAGGTGGGCATGTATAAAACCAAAGGTGGGCATGTATAATGATTTAATTGCTGAGAAAACAAAATTACACTTTTTCGAAAACCAATAAAATAATTTTGGCGGTTTTATTGGTGCATAAATTGTTATGATGTGTACTACCTGTATTAGTGTTGTTGTTTGTCATTAGTGTTGTTGTTTGTCATTAGTGTTGTTGACGGATATTATGGACCGAAGTGGCTGGTCAGCCATACTAAATTTCTAATTGTTTAATCATGTTCATTAACATAATGTATGAAGGTATCTCGTACCGATCTGGTCCTCCACACAAATTCGGTAGTATGTTTTTCTGTACTTTTATGTTAAAGTTAAAGCCATGTGACGATCATGTGATAAGGTACTACTAATAATATAACATAAATAATGACGCATAACCATCGACAATGTTTGATTTATCACCGTAATTATAATTTTTTTATACTATGTTACAAAACCTAGTGATAAAACCTATATTTTTATTAATTACTTGGCATCTAGTGAAAAAAGAAAGAAAATTCAAAGTCAGAGGGAGCCGCAGCGAGTGAATGAAAGAGTCACATGCGGCTCCCGAGCCACGGGTTGCCGACCTCTGGCATAGGGTGACTATATTCAAACAGTCAATGCTCATTCTAGATATTATTGAATCATCACTTTTCAGAGCAGATCTAGTTAGTAACTAAATAGGATTCTCAAATATAACAGCAGCTAAATCTAGAAGGCTTCAAAAGCCTCACACAGTGTTTCATTTCGCTTTTTGATCAGCTTTTCTTAGAGTTATGCAAACTCAAAACAGGAATCTTTCTATGCTGAACCATAAACATCCTTAAATCTAGGCCACATCATTAAAATTTAAACGATGAACAGCTTTCGTCTTGCTAGCAAAGTGACAAGAATGAGCAAGTGAGTGACAAGAATGAGCAAGTGAGTGGCAAGAATGAGCAAGTGAGTGAACCCATAGCATTAGTTTCTACTCACTGTATAAACTTCTCTATTGTTTAGATTCTAGTGGAAATTCTTGCACTCAAAACTAGATAATACTGCGCAAAGGTGCTGATGTTATCGCCAAACAAAAGTCGTCATTTGACAAAGAACAGGCAGTTTCAATACATACGCAATTAAATTATTAACTGTCACTCTTTTAGAGTATGTAGTTCGAGAAGACAATAAGAATCATGACAGCATCTCATGCATCTCATGCATCTCATGCATCTCATGCATCTCATGCATCTCATGCATCTCATGCGACTACGGAGGTTGCAAAATGTTTGAGCGTATAAATGTAGCTGATTGCCTCTTATCAATACAAGAGATGAACATACTGCAGACAGTAACCCCAGCAATGTTATTGCCAAGTATCGGTAACGCTTGCCATCATCCACGAGGAAAATATTAGTTTACTCGAGCTCTGTGTCGTTTGTCCAGTGCAGTTGCTTTAGAACTCATAGGTAGGCCTGTTTATCTCACAGCTGGCTCTACACGCATCTCAACTCAATAATCACCCTTTCCCTAGCTGTCAAGCAAAATCTTCTGCCAACTCACAATGTAGCACCTAAACTCCTGCACGCTACATCACATCTATTTTCAAATATTACACCAAACTGCCGCTAATTATGCTAGCTTGGAATTACCTATTAACACTTTCATAGCATGGACTTCTCTGCAGTTTTTAATGAAATGACATAAGAGCAAGAATTAACGTTCACACGTCTAAGATGTCACTAACGCTAAACTGATAGCAAATATCCTGAACAAAAGCATTTAGTTTCACACATTTATGCCAACTAGCAACCTTATCCTTATAGCAAACACTAGCTAGCTTTCTACACAAATCTAAACGACCCGTCAGAGAGTGAGAATCGATCGTAGGATGCATCCTGATAGATTAGATGTATTGTAACAGTTGTTATGTCTTGCCAGTGTTGTCTGATAGACTCACCAATTACATTTACAGCTATAAATGTCAGATATTTCGCCTGGCAGTATAAGTCAAGTGGGAACTATTTTAGTTACATAACGTAAGCTAGCTACTAACAGTAGCTAAGCTATCTAGTCTACTAACAGAGTTGGATTGCTGCCGAAAGTTGAATTGCTGCCGAGAGTTGGAATGCTGCCGAGAGTTGGATTGCTGCCGATAGTTGGATTGCTGCCGGAGAGTTGAATTGCTGCCGAGTAAAAATGACAAACAAGGAAACTCCAAACAAAATCTCCAAAACTCCATATTATATTAGAGGCGTTTGTTCTTTTACAATAAATAAAATTTAAATTATCTTTTCTAGCAAAAACACAGCCAGTTTCTAAATAATTGCTAACTACTGGTATTAAATTTCATGCTAGTCTCTAGAAAATGAAATAAAAGAGTTGAGGGGTTTGGTTAGACTCATGCTCAGTTTATACCACTTTAAAAGCCTTAAAGGTTTACTGAGGTTACTTTGGCAAAGCATTTGTTAAAATGTGGTCAAATACTCTTAAGCATTTCCAACCCTATTAATTTCACTATTTCGTTGAAAACTATTTAGAAAAACCTAATGCTATCACAGACAATGGCGGTTGAAGTTAATCCGATGAACTGTTGGCGTGATCTTGTCACAAACACAAAGGAATACGATAAACAAACAACTCAAAGTCAAGAAAATAGTCGACTGCAATTGTTTCGATCGGTTCTCTGGTAAGCCTATCGTTTACCGCCTTGAGATTCTATCTCTAACAATCATAGACAATCATAAATAATCATAGACGGTCATAGCTAATCATAGACAATAGACATAGATTATCTGATGCTGTTGCACTTTACATAGAGTTCAGAACTCATCAAAATATTAGTTTATTAAAATTTGCAACAAAAGTTGAGCTGCTGAAAATTTATTTGTGACTTGAGAATATCTCATGACTCCGATGATTCACTCTGAGGATAGTTCAACTATGAAAAATAAAAGCAAGCGTTAAGGGATCTTGGCAGTTTTTTCTAGAAACTTGGGTTGCACCATTAAACATTCTCCGGTGCCCAGGCGGGTTGTACCGTGTTAACATCCAACTCCAGTTTTTAACTGATCAAATAAATTGTGTAGAACTCCATTTGCAACGTATTGGTTTGTGGCTGGTATGTGACTAGTATGTGACTGGTTGCTAACACATGCAATTCAATCAGAATTTATGCGAAGCAATAATACGGCGTGAGAAAGACTGACACGAAGTCCAAGGCTGTTAAGCAGGCAATTTGAGCCAAGTGGATGCGTATAATTGTATAATGAAATCTACTCCCTACTTTGAGAAGAATTCAATAGCTTTATTCAATTTGTCACTGCAGAATGCTGTTATAGAATCGAGCGATATGTACTAGTGAATTAATTGTATGACCCTCCATCCCTTGTCTATTACATAGGGACGACTATAACCTTATCAGTTCCTCCCCAAGTGGCTTGCTATGCATAAGAAATGTTTCTCTCATAAAGTCCTAAGTATAAACAGCATAAAATCAAACGATTATCTTCAAGTTGTTGGAGTTTGTTTGAACGGCAGCTCTCCAGGACGTCTCTGCCTCCTAAGTTCAGGCATGCTGATAAAATAGTAATTTAGTATGAACACTTGCATACTGGTATGCGAGTTTACTGTTGCATACGGAGTAATGCTCACCTCCTGCAGGAAATATATAATCCATGGATTCACGAACTTTGTCGATAGTTCGACACGCTGCAAGCTTTGGTGGTAATTGACTCGACGCTGCTATGTTCATGGTGAACACTGTCAACACAAGCCCTAGCTGACACATCCTCATAGATGTGCTGCTACCGAGTAATGGCTTGAGGCTTCCACACAGCCAGGTAATCCTCGGCATACTGATGATGTCACACGAATTCGCCGACAACGATTAGTTTGGAATAACGGCTGATAACAATACCCAAAATGATAAACAAAAGAATACGCAGGTCACCTGGTAGCTGCGGTCTATTCTACACTGTCTCACATGCTCGTGCATTCGCTACACAAACGCCAAGAATTCTTGAAAGCTTATCATTGGTTGAACCTATTCCTAGGCTCCGCCTTCGAATATTCCATAGCTTGAGTAAGCCAACAGCCTACCAGTCTGTTATGGATCTGATAGGAAAGCTATTCGAGATACACGTTCTCATGGTAAAAGCTACAAAGTTCTGTCTAAAACCTATATATGCAATATAATTTCCATGCAATATAATTGTAAAATAATTGTAACTGCTGTTTAATCAAGAATATGTATCCACATATTAAAGGCAAAAGATTAAATCTGTGAAAACATAAATTATAACATTATTAAAGATATTCTTAGTTCATCTCAGATGCCTGTGGTTTGTGTGATAATATAGTTGATGAGAATGTAGAGTGGTTATTGTCCCAACACTTAGGACCACAGTGAAGTGATTAAACAAAAACCAATATGGTTAAATAGACATCAGATATGATGTTTTAAAAATTACAGAGATAATCTTTAAAATGATAGAAGTTCTTTGATGCGGAGATATCTCTATGACTACATGTTAGTGCACATAGCATCACATCCTACTCTACTTCCCTACTGAATGGCCTGCCATCAGCCCCAAGACCTATAATAATTGGCCATGGAATATGCCAACTCTGCATACCAGGTTTCAAACATTAAATAAATTTAGGAAAACAAGTGAAAACATGTGAATAAACGATATGTTGAGAAAGAATAACAAATACTGGAAGGTCTCCGTCTCGAGACGAAGAATGGAAGTTCAGTAGCCATACTTGAGTGCCAGAGTAGCGGCACCTGGAAAGTGGAGCTATATTTCACATCTTCTGCTAAACCGCAATTCATTTATAGTTATTTACTCGCATTGAAGGACCGTTGTTTTTTTACGATTCCAATGCGTCAATTGAGCATAAGCAGTATGCAAACTGACAGATGAATACGAGAGGAATACAAGCAAATAAGTAGCTAAACAAAGACTTCGATGCAAAATATTGTCTCGGCTTTATAATGAGTGTGAAAAGGTTTGCATTTTATTCATTAGCGATGGGAGAATTAGTTATCCCTCATGCACACTTCTTATATCAGTAATTATCCCTCATGCACACTTCTTATATCAGTAATTATCTCTCATGCATACTTCTTATATCAGTAATTATTCCTCATGCACACTTCTTCTATCAGTAGTTATCCCTCATGCACACTTATTCTATCAGTAGTTATCTCTCATGCACATTTCTTCTATCAGGAATACACCCTTTTTTCCATGGATAACTTTGCTTCACAAGGAACTTTCATAGCTCCATCAGTTAGCAGATACCTACCAATAAACATATTATACGACATTGACCTCTATTAAATTATAAATGAGTAGTGGTATGACATGGACATACCTTAACTTGCTTTCTTTGGCTACCAATATTTCAGTCTTTTCCTCGTGATTGGCAGTCTTGTGTGCCGTGAGAGATGGTCAGGTGTAATAACTATACATACAATTATTCTGCTCTCTAAGGTTGGGTTGATTGGTACAGCTGGTAGTGTGTTGGCATGTTGTACTGAAACTTATCAGTTCAAATCCCGTATGATGTAATTCTTTTAGAGCCTCCAACTTCTTATGGACAAAAGAACAACACTTCTATTATAGTGACGATTATTCATAAAATCAGATCGTGTTTGCTAACAAACTCCTTTTGAAGCTAAAAAAAAATTTTGTATTGCAACGGAGGATAGAACAACAGTAATATGCTTACTTTCTATGAATAAATGCTCATGCCTGCTCTTAGCTCAACTAGATCGCTAAATAATATGGTATCAACTTTGAGCGTTTAGCATGGTTAATGAAATTATTGCTCGCATGAGATTCTACGCACAGACAAAAGATCAAAATAGAATGACAAAGGATGGTGAGTGGTGAGAGAGCTTAGAATCTTTTCACACAACTTCAAGTTTTGAGTTTTTGTTGCATAAGTCAGTTTTAATATACTCGTGCGAGTTGATGTGGTGGCTTGGTGAAAAATGCTGCCATTCTTATGAGAGAAAATTTGGCCATACTTAATGTGAGAGAATGCTGCCATGCTTATATGAGAGGATGCTGCCATGCCTATATGAGAGAATGCTGCCATAATGTCCATTAGGACCTAGTGAAGAGTAATTTTTTGCACCTCTCGCACTCATTTGAATGGTTTGTTCGCCCCATGGCCTTAGGGAAGTGGGTTTGTTCGCCGTGGCCTTAGGGAAGTGGGTTTGTTCGCCATGGCCTTATAGGGAAGTGGGTTTGTTCGCCCCGTGGCCTTAGGGAAGTGGGTTTGTTCGCCATGGCCTTAGGGAAGTGGGTTTGTTCGCCGTGGCCTTAGGGAAGTGGGTTTGTTTGCCCCGTGGCCTTAGGAAAGTGGGTTTGTTCGCCGTGGCCTTAGGGAAATGGGTTTGTTTGCCCCGTGGCCTTAGGGAAGTGGGTTTGTTCGCCCCGTGGCCTTAGGGAAGTGGGTTGTTCGCCGTGGCCTTAGGAAAGTGGGTTTGTTCGCCGTAGCCTTAGGGAAGTGGGTTTGTTTGCCCCGTGGCCTTAGGGAAGTGGGTTTCTAATGAAATGCTGGTGTGAAAGAGCTTAGGTATTACAAATAAACCTGTCATAACAAAAACAAGCAGTAAATAATATATACTGTAAAACCTTTATTTGAACACCAAGGCACTCTATTTTTCAACTCTTTCCGTATGGTAGCGTTTAATTAGAGGTGGCGTTTGAATAAAGGGTGGCGTTGTATTTTTTGACTTGTTCATCAGAATTTTGGGAAGATAAATTTAACCCTTTCATGAACGAAGATATGCTAATGTCACCTAGATTTTGTACTCTCCTTCGAGCAGATCGAAATTAATGCTGCTGGCCTCAGCATTTTTGCTAAACCGTTTTTCAGATGCATCGAAGTATCAGACCGAGTTGAATGAAGAACTACTTAGATTATAAAATGTTAGTGTCGTACTGTTATTAACTATTTTAAGGGTGTTGCTTTTAAAGTTTTAAAGAAAAAACCGTAAAGTTTTGGAGTTAGAACAACAGACGTAACGCTTTTAATTTGTAAAGATGTTTTCAACGTTTTAAAGTTGGAATACACCATAAAAATAGCTGCTGTTACATCGTGCGGTGTCTTGAAGAGTATTCCCATCATTCATCAAAACGCTTTAAAGGTTGACTTGCAACAAAATTCATATTACAGTTATTTGGTATCAAAAAATTCACCATGTCTTACTCTGATGTGTTGTAGGCGCAAAATATGTAGAAATGTGATTACAAGCTTTTACAAGCACAAAAACCAACAGTTAATCGCTGCCATCACAAAACCGCTGTAGATTGGAATCTTTTTCCAAAACAGTTCAAATGGGACGTAGTTGAACAAGATGGCTTCTGTTTGTTTACACTTTCATGCAACCTCATTCGGCAAATATTTTTACAAATATACTTCACGCATTCAATAAAATGATGTCTATTGTCCTTACGCATCTATTTCATCATCATTGTAATGCGGTCACTTTGTGCACTGATATCTCAGAACCTATCAGAAAAATTCGTTTAATTTTTTAACTTTTGCTCGAAGGAGTGCATATAATCTTTTGATAAACATTATGAGCCTGTTGGTCCCCTGTGATAGTCAAAAAATGCTGCAGAAGCTGTTCACGCTATTTGGCAGAAAGTAGGGGTCACATGATCAGATTACAACTAGATTAGACCAAACTGAAGCAAAACTGTAAAGTAGCGAGCATCTATACTTGGGAAGGGCTTTTCAGTAAAACCCGAAGTGTTCGTCATAAACTAGAGCTACGAAACATTTTATATTGAGCCACTTATTGGTCTTTCATTTCATAAACAATAACCAAGTCTATTGTAGTACGCCGTCGAAATAAAGGGATTCCAAACTACGGCGTTTTCGTGATGGCTGTGATTAACTGTTTGTTTTTTAGCTTTTAGGAGCTTGTAATCACATTTCCACGTATTTTGAATACAACACAGCAGAGTAAGACATGGTGAATGTTTTGATACCAAATAACTGTAATGTGAATTTCGTTGCAAGTCAACCTTTAAAGTTTTTAGGTCAGATAGAAAACCACATTAGGAACGAATCTGAAAACAATGGATATGATTTAGACCTTAGTGACTTCGAATCAAAGTGTAGTTCTGATGGTTGTGATGATTGATCTTCTCAGGTACATTGTCACGAAAATCATGGCCACCACTCCAGTAGCAACGAAAACTATTAATTGTTATTGATGTAACTGAGACATTATTAGTACTATTTTGTGAACATTTTATGGGTTCAATATTATGGGTTCATGAAGATCAAAGAATGTCAAGGTGGCAGGCAAATATAGGTGGCGTTCAAATAAAGGTGGCGTTCAAATAGAGGTTTCACGGTATTCATCAGTTTATTGTGAGCTTCTTTTCAATGTGAATTAGCTGATGAGCAAACTTTGAGGTTGCTAGTTACACGGACTCTCCTTTCGTAACTCACCTGTTTATATATACTCAAGGATTAATCACACCTAATCATGCTGACTATATTTCTATATTTTGCGGATAGTTTTGTTTAAACTGAAACTGGTGGCTGTTGTCCTTAAAATTATGAGGGCATATCTAAGTATCTGTTACTGTGACAATATAAGAAAGCAACTCAATAACTTTGCTGCCATTTACTGCCCATAAAATATGTCGGTTGGTTTCTATTGTTTTCTTTAAGAGCAACCACTCCATAATCGTCGCAGCAAAACAAGCAAAATAAATGTGTTGACCCAGCCATTCTAGATATCTGTGGTCGAAACTGTAAAATCAAGCAAATGGTGGCTGCATTATTTTCTAACCCATAGTCTTTGATCCCGCATAGAAAAATTCTTTCATTGACCGCATTGCTGCATAGGTCTTATTGGCTAGTTTTAGTAATTGCTGCTGAATTGAGATTATAACAGACAGTGACTCATTAATTGCATAACAAGCAGTCAGCTTTATTTATAGCACTTCAAGTTTTGAGTTTTTCTCTTTTCGAATGTTATCGCAGTTAGCTTTGTTATGTGTTGCTTTAGGAACCATAAAATAGATTTATTAAATTAGAAAGTATTTAACTTTAATGTTCATTTGTATATTACAACAAATTAAAATCACCAATGAGTGATGAAGAAATGATAAAAGATGTCAGGTAAAAGTTGTAGATTACTAGTTTGCTTGAACAATATGAGAAAGCAACGTAAGCAGCCAGACATATCGATTGTCTACCTTTGAGAAATGAGAGCTCTCCCGGTAAACCGGTAGGCGTGAGGTTATGTAATAATAATATTAGAGTTGAGACTTCAACTATGAAGCTCTGTAGTGCAGACCACCTCACAATTCTGTCGAAGGAATCTGACGTGAAAGAAATATTTTCAGTTCAGATTTTGTGGTATTTAAAAATCAGACAAGAACTTGGATTGCCAAATAGTTTAAGCTCTACTATTGATAGATTTGGCTGGCGAGTTTCCAGCTGCTATCAGTGGGGCCAATTTTATGAGCAGAGTCTGAACATACTCCTAGTAACATATACCTGTATGTTAAAACGAAATTCTTAACCAGAATGAGTTTATCTTCCTGGAGGCCTGTTAGACATTCTTTGATAACTGTTTTATTCTTCGAAGCCTCTGCCTGAATCTCATAATGAATCTACTTTCTACATATTCAAAGGAGTCTTTGCAGGCTGTGCGTGCTGCTTTATGACCAGACCTATAAATTCAGCTACATAAACGCCTCAAATCATCTGCAGGTATCGGCAGGAGATAAGCGCAGACTAAAGTCTTAAGTTTGCCAAGTATGTTGACTGGCTAGTCAACATATTACAATAAATTAGTCATCTGTACAATTCATGCTTTACACGCATCACAGGGGACTGAAAAAAAGAGAGGAAGGTGTTGAGACCATAGCTAATCCATTTAAACCATTATCATTTTAGCTTTAAACATGGATTTATTGAAGCTGTAGAAATGTAAATAGCTTAACCCTCAACCTGATGAGCACTACAGTATTCACCCAATAATAACAATAATAATAACAATAATAACATAATATAACATAATATAACCACAATAATTGCTGAGGATTGATAACTCCTTTTTATTTTATTGTCGACTGATACATGAAGAATCAAACCTATGACATTGCTTAGAGGGTAAACTATGAGCTATTTTGGCCACAACTTACTTTAGTTCTCCTACTTTAACGCCTCACCATTGATGATAATTTACCTGATGTTGCGGTGTTATGAGCTAAAGTCATAACTTCAGTTGTTGATCTGCATAAAATATTTGTGGCTGATACTGAAGGTGCTAATCTTACCTCTGGTCATGTTTGAGACTAACACGGCTAGCATTAGGTAAACAAAGATAAAAAGTCAGTCTTCGTACATGAAACATGAAGGGTGTTGTTGGATGAACTGTTGCTAGAGACTACGCTAATTTCATTTGGTGCACCGATCCGGTTTACATCAGCCATTTTAATTCTTATCGGTGGGTTTCACAATTTTAGAAAAATTGCCATAGTTTTTTTCTTGATTGGTATATATGCTAATTAAGTAGGGTTCATTTACTGTAGGTGCGCTCCTGTAGGTGCGCTCCTGTAGGTGCGCTCCTGTAGGTGCGCTCCTGTATGGCCAGCATTAAATACTGTGGACCGATATTTATGTAAAAATATTTTAGGCTATGGTAACCAAATGCTTGTTTTATATGAAAAGTGTTAGATGCATGTTAAATATATTTTATTTGAATTGTTCCAATAAAATTTATGTTTTGATCCCATATCATTGAAAGTGGCACATAAAGAATGACTATACATTTATGGATGCTCAGAGGGAGCAAAAACTTCCTGCGCACCCAGTTCTCTACAGAATTTTTTTCAAGATTTTTTCAAGCATACTCTTAAAGGTACCCATTGAGAGTACCCTCTGAGGTTGCCATCAGTAGAGTGAGTACTCTGGAGGGTACCTTCTGAGGATACCCCTAAGGGTGCCTCCTGAAGGTACCTCCTGATGGTACCCACTCCACTGAAGGTACACACAAATGGTACCCACTGAGGGTGTCCTTGAGGTTAACCACTAAGAGCACCTGTGAAGATCTGCTCAGCACCTTAAATGATTAATACTACTCAGCATGCTTTCATTTCCTTTTTTGTACAATATGCTACATACCTACATATGATATGCTACATACCTACATATGATATGCTACATACCCACATATGATATGCTACATACCTGCATATGATATGCTACATACCTACATATGATATGCTACATACCTACATATGATATGCTACATACCTACATATGATATGCTATATACCTACATATGATAGGCTAAATACCTACATATGATATGCTACATACTTACATATGATATGCTACATACCTACAAATGATATGCTACATACCTACATATGATATGCTACATACCTACATATAATATGCTACATACCTACATATGATATGCTACATACCTACACATGATATGCTATATTGTAGCGATGGTTGTTGTGACAAGTGTGGCTCTTGTAGATAGACAACTGTCTTTACTTTTACTCATTTTAAAGATAAGCAAACAATAGATAATTAAAATTTATCGAATTAAAACTGATATTAAAAGATATTTTTTACCAAATCAGTCACTGATATGTTCACTGATCGTGGTCTACGCTTTTGGTGCTCATGTGCATCTGTAGATCATAACGGGATGTAGTCCTTTACGCCATTACATATCCATACGAGAGAGCTTAGGGCAAGTTCAAACAAGTCCAAAGAAAGCCGATATTCTACGACTGGGAGAATTCAGAAATAGTGAAAGTTTGACGAGTATTTGAAGTGCAATTGTAAATTAGCTATTAGAGACACTAGCAACTATATTTCTAGTTTTGCTCGCTATCTCATTTCTAATTAGACTTAACCAATTCTAGACCTTTTAATCAACTTCAACGGTTGCTTGGCAACAGGACAATAACCTCAAAAACTAGATAATCGCCTTTCCTGGCTCTTGTTATTGGAGTAGTGGTTTTGCTGAACTAATTATGTGAAAAGTCAAAGTGTTTTTGTGATATAAAGAAAGTTGGAGTACCTGGTGTTAGGTATCGCACATTTTCTATAGACTCAATTTAACGCCCGACCTCAATATTGATGCATTTCATTGGATTAATGATATTTATGTTTTATCTTTATGATTGAAACTCGACAGCAGCTGCTCCGTTGAAAAAGCTGATTAAACTAGTTACCGCTGTGCCAACAAAACTCGGACATACACATCTTGGACAGACAGATCTCGGACATACAGATCTTGGACAGACAGATCTTTAATGATGATTGATGTGATTAATTGCTCCTTAGAATACAAAGTTTACTGTATGCGAACTGAAAAAAACTGAATGCAACTTTTAAAATTGAACTTACAGAAGAAGCAAGATCTTCATGAGCCATTGACATATCGGGTCGCTTTGAACACCTGTTAGTCCATGCCTGTTAGACATAGAAATAGACCTGTGGTAGTTTACACTCGAATGTGATCGTACTTAAATAGGTCGACTAAAATCCTAAGAAAATCATTTTCCCAAAATGGCCATGTTGAGAATCCACTAATGGCTAGAAAATTGACACCTCATGTCTATCTTCACAATCTGTACCATCTCTATCATCTGCGCCATGCAAGTGGTAGAGAATGATTTGTTAGTTTTGTTTTTTTCCAGTTTGAGAAAAGGTTCCAACAGGTTCCAAAAGCCCATCATCATATGCTTGCTGTGTGAATATGTCACTGAAACTTGGTCACCCTATGCTTGAAGTGTGAATATTTCACTGAAACTAGGTCATCATATATGCTCGCAGTGTGAATGTGTCACTGAAACTAGGTCATCATATGCTTGCTGTGTGAACATGTCACTGAAACTAGGTCATGATATGCTAGCAGTGTGAATATTTCACTGAAACTAGGTCATCATATGCTTGCTGTGTGAATATGTCACGGAAACTAGGTCATCATATGCTTCCAGTATGAATATGTCACTGAAAATAGGATGTCAATACCGAACGAAACACGGAGCTGAGCTAGTCATACGTATGTTAGTTCGAACCCTGAGCTGGCAGCAACACTACTTTCACCAGACTGCTGTATGTCAAACTAAAATCTAAGTTAAAAGTTGACTTGCAACAAAATTCACATTACCGTTATTTGATATGAAAAGATTTACCATGTCTTACTCTGTTGTGCTGTAAGTACAAAATATGTGAAAAGGTGATTACAAGCTTTTAAAAGCTCAAAAATGAACAGAAAATCGCAGCCACGCGAGACCGCCGTAGTTTGGATTTTCTTTCCAATACGGTTCAAATGTGATGTAGTTGCCAGAGATGGTTTCTGTTTACATTTTCTTGCAACCTTATTCGTCGAAATATTTTCACAAATATACTTCACGCATTCAATAAAACTATGTCTATTGTTCTTACGCGTCTGTTTTATCGTCATTGTAATGCTGTCACTTTTAGCACTGATATCTAATAACTTACCGTAAAAAATCGTTAAACTTTTTAACCTTAGCTCGAAGGAGTACATATCATTGTCTGATAATCATGACGAGCCTGTTGGTCACCTGTGATAATCGAAAAGTGATGCGAAAGTTATTTGCGAAGTATTGGATCACATGATCAGATTGCGACTTGACGATTGCATAATGCCGAAATAAAACTGTAAAGTAGCGAGCATCTATGTTTGATACGGGGTCTTCGGTAAAACCCGAAGTATTTGTCATAAACTAGTACTACGATAAGTTTTATATTGAGCTTTTTATTGGCCTTTCAATTCACGTGAGAACATACGTGACAAGACGATAACCAAATTTCGTGGTTACGTCATTGAAATAAGGAGATTCCAATCTACAGCGGCTTTTCGTTTTTGAACTTTTAAGAGCTTGTAATCACATTTCCACATATTTGGCACTTACAACACAACAGAGTAAGACATGGTGAATCTTTTGATACCAAATAACTGTAATGTGAATTTTGTTGCAAGTCAACCTTTAAGCAGGCCATTCAGACAGAATGCAGTTTTTCAATAATTATTTGAGATTCAACTCTAATTGCAGGACACCATGAACTTTTCATTGCTAATTGAAGCAGTTTGTAACATGTCAGTGAGTTGCAGTCTGTATGATGCGTAACAGCCCAACGATCGATCGATGTAGGTAATGACACTCCTGCTACATTCGTAGCTTATTCCCATCTATTATTCGTCTAGTTTACGAGCTGTACGGACTGAGTACCGACTGAGTACGGACTGAGTGCATTGCACCTGAGCGCTGAGAAGTCTATTGTAATGCTATAGAACTTATAGTATTACAGTTACACTAAGACTCGCTTCCAATGGCTTTGATTAATCAAAGAACTGCACCAGGCTGCCAAGGTGAAGATCAATTTAAGTAGCAGGAACAAACCAATGAGAATTTATATCAGGCTTGACTAAATGACCAACTTCTAGCTGATCCCATATCTGTATCAGTCTTTATGTTGAAAATTTATTTTTTGATTGCGATTTGGTCTGCTTTAGAATTTTCTCAGAGATATTTTTTATTTAAGCAAAGTATACTTTTAGTGTCAACAAAGTTTTTGTGATGACAGGGTTATTATTTTGAGTAGCTTCTAGAAATGTAAAAATTGGGCTCTGCAAAAACATTTTTAACTAATCAAATGCATGTAACGCAAAAAATACCAACATCTTGGTTTCGGTGCTGATGTCATTGAAAGCTTGTGCTGGACACATCATTATATAGATTGGAGCACAGATCTGTAAAAATAATTGGTTAGCCAATTAAACACGTTTCGTTGACGAATTCGGTGTGCATGCACAGCTCAGACAATTTTGTGATATTCGGCCGAATAAATCTGTGAATTCTGTGAGATTCGTGAATTCGGTCAGATTGAACAAATAATTCGCTATGTGTGGCCGGACCTTTAGGCATAGCCTGCTGTATGATACCCTAGCTAATCCCTAACCAAATAAGTAAACTATTTATGCCAGCTATATCAGTTAAACTCTTGTTCATACTAAAGCAGAGCAGCAGATGTTTCAACAGCAGCAGATGATTGTTTTGGCACCTGTTCCAATGATGCTGTCAAGCTGGAGATTTACAGACTGATGTTTGGCAGGCGATAGAGGCACTCAGATTTTCTGCAGGTACATACTGTAATAGAACCAACAGCAAAATCTGTATTTTGGTATTTGTTTAGAATGCTTTAGCATTGCTTTTGTGTCATTGGCTAATCAGGTTCGCAATGAGCCTACTTTTTGCCTTTTGAAAGGTTACAAATATCATGGGAGTAGCGGGAACCAAATAATGGGAAACCTTATTGGTCAAATAGTGGATGGAGAGAGTGTAGTTAGTATTTTGTTTAACCTATAGGCCTATATCGTAAGCCAGTCTTTACATTTGTCATGCATCGCTGCTCAAAACATCTGCCTACCGAGTTATACGCTTGTCATATGAAGAGCTAAGGGCATGTCCAGCAAACAGTACACAATGAGTCCTTCCTTCCCAGTAGTCCAAACATTATCTTACCTTTGAACCTAAAAAACAAAGAAGTTTTTTCAGGTTTATGGCCTAGCCGGAGCCAAGTTTGGAAATGAAGCTGACACTTTGTACATAACACGCCTAATTGTTAGAAACCTCAGCCAATTAAAGTTCTGCAGCGTATCTCTCCTGCTGCATTTTCAAACACTGCTGGCATGACACAGTCAGCCCGACACGCAAGGCATGCGAGACCTTCTGGACCCACTTCACTCACGAGCCCCCTATCTATGTAAACAGGAAGGATTTGAATTTCTTAATAGCTTATGATGCAAGGGACATATAGCTGTATAAGCTAAACAACATTTCTTATCTGTCGTGTCAGCGCTGATGAAGTCAATTAGGTTTGACAACCCGATATCTTATCAGCTTTAGTTTACATAGACAAACAAGAATAATGCATAATAACTCGACCACAGTTGATGATTGGCAGAATGGCAGCATGGTAACGAGACATCGTTAGATTAATAACCACAACATTTGATTTCAGTTTCTTAGAGGTAATTTCTAAGAATAAACAAAATGGCCGCAGTAAAAGCTCTGCTTAACTACTATTAAAGTACTAACGACTTGAAGCTGTGCTCTTGTATTATTACTGGGTTCTGACTAGAAGGTAAGAAATGAGAACTCTTTGTCTAGTCAACTAAACTTTTTTAAGCCTCTTGGAGATTGTCGGCTTTATGACAGGCACATACAGGTAGTTTTGTATCAACTCTATTAAGGAGTCTCAATATAAAAACTCTTAGAACGTTTGCTAAAAATGTCAAAACTAGAGTAGTCCTTGACTGATGAGCCATACAGATTCTTGTAAGACCAAATAATTATGACTCTCTTTCAAGACAAGATAGCCAAGTGAAATTCCATTAATTGCACCTACATGTACAAAAGAAGCTCCTACAACACAAACCTCCTATAGTGAAATTTCACTAATTGCACCTACATGTACAAAGAAGCTCCTACAACACAAACCTCCTATAGTATAAATTACACTTAACGTAAATAATTTATGTACAGTTTTTACGTTTTGAAATGTAGAAAAGTTCATATATTGTAAAGTATCGGGTTAGCGTACAAGTTCATATATTGTAAAGTATCGGGTTAGCGTACAAGCTCATATATTGTAAAGTATCGGGTTAGCGTACAAGTTCATATATTGTAAAGTATCGGGTTAGCGTACAAGTTCATATATTGTAAAGTATCGGGTTAGCGTACAAGTTCATATATTGTAAAGTATCGGGTTAGCGTACAAGTTCATATATTGTAAAGTATCGGGATAGCGTACAAGTTCATATATTGTAAAGTATCGGGTTAGCGTACAAGTTCATATATTGTAAAGTATCGGGTTAGCGTACAAGTTCATATATTGTAAAGTATCGGGTTAGCGTACAAGTTCATATATTGTAAAGTATCGGGTTAGCGTACAAGTTCATATATTGTAAAGTATCGGGTTAGCGTACAAGTTCATATATTGTAAAGTATCGGGTTAGCGTACAAGTTCATATATTGTAAAGTATCGGGTTAGCGTACAAGTTCATATATTGTAAAGTACCGGGTTAGCGTACAAGTTGATATATTGTAAAGTATCGGGTTAGCGTACAAGTTCATATATTGTAAAGTATCGGGTTAGCGTACAAGTTCATATATTGTAAAGTATCGGGTTAGCGTACAAGTTCATATATTGTAAAGTATCGGGTTAGCGTACAAGTTCAGTACAAGTTCTCAAATTTGATTTAAATGATGAAAGTCCCATAGTTAGCTTTAAAAATATCATTTTTTCTCAGCACGCACTTGGAGGGGGAAACTACATATAGGGATATCTCTATTATATATACTAGCACTTGGAGGGGGAAACTACATATAGGGATATCTCTATTATATATACTAGCACTTGGAGGGGAAACTACATATAGGGATATCTCTATTATATACACTAGCACTTGGAGGGGGAAACTACATTTAGGGATATCTCTATTATATATACTAGCACTTGGAGGGGGAAACTACATATAGGGATATCTCTATTATATATACTAGCACTTGGAGGGGGAAACTACATATAGGGATATCTCTATTATATATACTAGCACTTGGAGGGGGAAACTACATATAGGGATATCTCTATTATATATACTAGCACTTGGAGGGGGAAACTACATATAGGGATATCTCTATTATATATACTAGTTCCCTGGAAGTCTAGTGTGCCATGAGAGATCATCAGGTGTGTCGATAAAGCAAAAATAATTAGTAGGTGCACAGTTATTCAAGAATACTTAAACGTAGTTGATTGGTGAAACTGTTAACGTGTAGGTCTACCAATTTGACTTTCACCTGTAAACCAGTTGTCGTAAAAAAGGATGAATGGACAGACACTGCTCTCATCATCGTTATCATAGTAAATATATATTTTGGTCCTACTTTATTTCAGGCATACACAATATCTTTTATTTTGTATATTTTCCACCATAGACCTAGCTATCTAAAAAATGAAACAATTTTATTTCAATTGACTTGGAATTGTGCGCTTCCTTTAACTTGATCTACGATTACCATGAATTACCATGAATTACCATGAATTACCATGAATTACCATGAATTACCATGAATTACCATGAATTACCATGAATTACCATGAATTACCATGAATTACCATGAATTACCATGAATTACCATGAGTTACCATGAATTACCATGAATTACCATGAATTACCATGAATTACCATGAATTACCATGAATTACCATGAATTACCATGAATTACCATGAATTACCATGAATTACCATGAATTACCATGAATTACCATGAATTACCATGAATTACCATGAATTACCATGAATTACCATGAATTACCATGAATTACCATGAATTACCATGAATTACCATGAATTACCATGAATTACCATGAATTACCATGAATTACCATGAATTACCATGAATTACCATGAATTACCATGAATTACCATGAATTATCATGAATTACCATGAATTACCATGAATTACCATGAATTACCATGAATTACCATGAATTACCATGAATTACCATGAATTACCATGAATTACCATGAATTACCATGAATTACCATGAATTACCATGAATTACCATGAATTACCATGAATTACCATGAATTACCATGAATTACCATGAATTACCATGAATTACCATGAATTACCATGAATTACCATGAATTACCATGAATTACCATGAATTACCATGAATTACCATGAATTACCATGAATTACCATGAATTACCATGAATTACCATGAATTACCATGAATTACCATGAATTACCATGAATTACCATGAATTACCATGAATTACCATGAATTACCATGAATTACCATGAATTACCATGAATTACCATGAATTACCATGAATTACCATGAATTACCATGAATTACCATGAATTACCATGAATTACCATGAATTACCATGAATTACCATGAACTACCATGAATTACCATGAATTACCATGAGTTACCATGAATTACCATGAATTACCAGGAATTACCATGAATTACCATGAATTACCATGAATTACCATGAATTACCATGAACTACCATGAATTACCATGAATTACCATGAATTACCATGAATTACCATGAATTACCATGAGTTACTGTCGTTAAGTTGTTAAATTATAAAGTTAGGTTTATTTTTTTTATATTTGAAGGAAAAAAGGAGTAAGTTTGAGAAAACCTTGGTACAGATTAGGCAATTTATATGTATTTTACTGTTCGTATATTGTAAAATGCCTGTAACATAAGTATTCTCGGAACGGATTATTTACGTTGTTGCAGCGTCTATTGTATTCTAAAAGATAAACTAATAACCTAGTATAAATTTAGGTTTAGGTAAGAAAGGGCAGTAATGAAACACAAAAGGCTGCCTCAAATATCCATATAAACTTTACGGCTTACATTTTTTAAAGAAAGATTTTCTGGTAAATGACAAAAGTTTACCATCAGCTCTTACTATTATTGTTCCAAAACGTACAGAAAGATGACCTCTCAGAAAGATGACCTTTTAGACTGCGCTTTTGACAGGAAGACTGATGTAGAAGATTGTTGAGCCAGTGACCTCACTGTTGACCTAATCTCTTGGTAGATCTGTGGTTAGTCGGAGGAAAAACTTTTCAGTATTTGAATAACTTTACTGTGGCAGATTGCAGATTGCAAATTTCACTTCTGAAAGTTTTGAGTAACCAGTAACCACCAACTCTTCCAATAGCTTCCATGATTCTCTGTTTAAACCAACCTGTGGTACCGTATTGACCAGCTTAATATCATAAATATTAGCTCATAACCGATTGAATAATCTACCCCTCTCATCAGAGTTCAGTGATAGAAAAGCAATGACAGGATTGCTGGTAAATATTCATTAACTTGAAGGATTAGGAACCGCAGACACGCTCTTATTACAGAATTAGTAATGTATTTGCAGAAATTATGTATCTGGGCTATGTAGACTCACAAGACACAACATTTGTAGGTTTAGGTGCTGGAAATTTTTTAAGATGTATATCCTTGGACTCCAAGCAGGTTGAAGAAAAGGTGAAGGTGAGTTGAAGCCCAAAGAATAATCTAGGTTATCGAGATCTTAGTAATAGCATATACAGTGGGCCCTTTCCATTCGGCGAGAAAAATTCCAGTGTTGGCATCGTAAGGCGAAAATGTCAGATAAAGGGGTATAGAAACCCATTGTAATTATCTAATGCAAACACCCCCTGGTAAAAATCATCAAACTTCTATACAAGTAATGTACACATTAAAAATTAGTAACAAAATGTTATGTTAACTTTAGTAACTATAGTTACCTACAATAACTTTATTGTATTTAGTAGATTTAGTGGTTATGATCTGCAATAAAATATAACTTGACAATGCATTATGTTCCATTCATACCATAGGGAGTTCTTACTTTCGAGACAGATGTATAACATAAGCTTTGAATTTAACTTAAATAAATTGAGTTTACTAAACACACACTTTGCTAAGTTTTAGTAGGTATATTACTAAATTTCAATGTTGTCATCTCCTTATTCTGACGTATTGAATTTTAATGTTGTCATCTCCTTATTCCGACGTATTGAATTTCGAGAGAAATTTTTGTTGATGTAGCATAGCGAGAGCGTAAAAACAGCGCATTCCTCATCATAAGACAAAAAATCATGTAACAGGGACATGGTAACCCGGGAACTGCATAACTGGTGGGCTGCCTTTTGAATTAATAAATCTGATTTTAAACTCTAAAAGACTGCTTGTGATGAAAGACAACCCAGGAAATTAATAAAAGTAATTTTACGAGTAGAAGAGAAAATACTGATAGTTGGTTCTAAAACAGACTTTCTTTCGTCGGCTGCAAAACTGCTACAAGTTAACTCCACCATATATCAAAACATTCTTTCTGGTTTCTGACCAAAACCTTTACAAATAGAGTAAATCAATTTTTTTGAACTTACAACTTTACCATGGAATATTTAAAGTCTAACTACCAAGCCACTGATTATAGCAGCCAATTTTTATTGAATATATTCACAAGACTGCCATATATATGATGAAGACTTTTTGTTCTACAGATAATTTGAGGCAACTTCAAGGAAAGAGAATGAAGTGTTTTTGTTTCATCTGCATCTGCTAGTGCTCTTCCCTTCCCTGGCAATATACATAAAAGCTGAAAAAATTAAAAATGTCCATGTATAGCTTTTACTCAAAAGCAATCAACGTTTTTGTCAACTCACGGGTTGGTTGTAAACTGAAATATGTTGTTAGATTTGACAGATTCAGCTGTAAACTTTAATAAGAAGTATTTCCGCTTAGCTAAAATGCTAGCGTTACGGTTTGAATATTCTAGGTGCCTGACATCAGTCACCTCTAAGCGTTAATGATGACTTTCCTTGTTTATAAACGCAATCAACAAGCAATCAACAAGCAATCAACAAGCCATCAACAAGCAATCAACACTAATCCTATTGATGGTGACTAATAGGCCAATGTGGCTTCCCTTCTCGCCTCTGCGGCTGAAAATGAGAATATTCTTTTACAAGTATCTCTACTGACTCATAAGAGAGATGGTTTTAAACCTAATAACTTAAATGTTTGAAAATTATTCAGCAAAGGTTCACTTTCTCATTATCTGATTTCTCCAAGAAGCGTCATCAAGGAAAAAGACTGAATAAATGCTATGATGAGATGAATAGTTTGGGCTAAGCAATAGATTCATATAGAAGCACTGACTCGATAACATACTGTAGATATAGCGCAGTTTTTGTAAACAGTTAGAGCTAGGTTCAGTTTTATGGTTGAACTAGATCCTAACTAATTTGATTGGTATGGTCTGAAATTAGCACTTTGGTTTTTAACAAAAGTAATTACTAAGTACTTTCTCTATAAATAAAATATTCATAGAAGTTAATGAAATTATAAGTTTAAACACAGAAAACTGATCAAAGTACATATTTTAACAAATTTCACCTTCTTCCAGACAGCACCTGGTTTTGTTTGTCTAAAGAAGCTAACTTTAGTTGAAAAGGCAGCCTAGTTGATATACATACCTGACCAAAACAAAAAACAGATCCTGTTTAGCTAGCAAAAACTATAACAAACCTAAACTTGTCTAGCTAACAGAAACTATAGCAAAGCTACATTTGTCTAGCTAATAGAAACTATTGCAAACCTACATTTGTCTGGCTAGCAAAAACTATAGCAAACATACATTTGTCTGGCTAGTAGAAACTATAGCAAACCTACATTTGTCTGGCTAGCAAAAACTATAGCAAACATACATTTGTCTGGCTAGTAGAAACTATAGCAAACCTACATTTGTCTGGCTAGCAGAAACTATAGCAAACCTACATTTGTCTGGCTAGCAAAAACTATAGCAAACATACATTTGTCTGGCTAGTAGAAACTATAGCAAACCTACATTTGTCTGGCTAGCAGAAACTATAGCAAACCTACATTTGTCTGGCTAGCAGAAACTATAGCGAAGCTACATTTGTCTAGCTAATAGAAACTATTGCAAACCTACATTTGTCTGGCTAGCAGAAACTATAGCAAAGCTACATTTGTCTTGCTAGCAGAAACTATTGAAAAGCTAAAATTGACTTTTCAAGCTGGGAATCTTTCAATCATCTTAAATCATGCAGCCATTGAGAAGCCTGTAAGTTAATGTTTATGGTATAAACCATGGTACCACCTTGAGATGTCTGTTGGCTCGAGGTATATTACACCACCTTGAGATGTCTGTTGGCTTGAGAAAAAGACCACAGAAACCAAGCAAAAGCAATTTACACAGAAATATAATATAGACTTGTGCGGTGACAGCATAACAAAACAGCTTAATTTGAGCGCTATTCTCCCCACATACTGCTCTTTGATGTGGCATACTCCTGTCACCATTAATGAAGATTACAGCTTATGTAAAACTCCTTTTACCCGCAAAGAATGAGTTTTGAAAATATTTTCATCAGGCCACGGTTTTTATGGAACTGTTTATACATGTAGCTTAAAAACGATGCAAACACAGATAGTGTGCTAATCCATAAGGCAAGGAAGGCTCCAGTTAGAACTAAACCACTGAATATGGTTCAATAATTTGTTTTATCTGACATCCGATGTTGTTTAGGAAAAGGAAGATGGTTTAGTGAAATGATACATGATATTGTCTAGCGTTCCATCTTTAGTAATATCACAGCAGAAATGGCTGTGTACACTCTGCAGAGATTACTGGAAGTAAAAGCTGTTAAATAAATGCTGCTTTTGACAGTTATATTATACATGTATATATATTATATTATACAGGTATATATATTATATTAATGTTCATTACAGACTTTGTAATATAAGTTAAATGTATCTCAATAATAATTTGTCTACCCATCAAATAGTTTCAAAATTTAAAAGAGCTTGTACATGTTATTAAATGTTGTTTTAAACTTGTTTACGTTATACCTGTAATCTACCATTTATACACATTTATGAATGATAAAATTGCTGTGTTGCTAATAATTAAAAATTAACTCAAGTTTACAACAACTGATGCGAATCGTGCATTCTTCCAGTTTAGCTACGAGTTTGCTGGCTAAAACCTTTTCTCTTTTATTATAAAGTAAGGTAGATCACGTCTAACTATACTACATAGTTAGTTTTCTTCATAGAATAACTTATATTCTCTACAATTAACTAGAACATAGCCATCATCGTGTCACCAATAACCAATAACCACATATAATAGCGCAGAGGCTATCTGTATAAACCCACACTAATTACAACTGAGTTAAAACAAAGACCATGTAAGGACATCAAATACAATACGAGTACTTGTATGGCTCTTCATCTGCTGGGAGGTGATAAGAAGGAGAACTAGATACTCAGATACATGATAGTTAGTCGAGAGGTGAGTAGAGGTTAAAAGGAAAGGTCAAACCAGCAGAATTTAGTGATACCTGCATATAAGCCTCGAGAGTAAATATAATTAGAGCGTTTGAAGCTTGCTGAGGTTCAAGCAGACGGAGCTACCATCGGTTTATCATCAAATGTTTTATTAGTTTAGTTAAGTAATATATCTCTGTCAAAAAACCATTAAAGTGAAGAGAGATTTTAGTCTACCCCGGAGTCTACCCTCGCTACATTACCTATTATCGTTCAGTATTTATTGATCTGAAAATTCTACGGCTGGCTCGCAGGGAAACAAAAGCTTTAGGAAGTGGCTCGGTGACCGTGGGACATTATTGATAGAATCAACAGTTAAATTTTTTGTATCACCAGTATGATGCTATCTCAGGTATTTTATGGTTGATTCACTGAACCATACTGAATGGAAGGCAACTTTCTAAATTCAAGCAATTATAGACTAGTTATAATTACCACGCTTGCAAACGTTAAAACTGTCTTTTAGTTGTACATGTATAAGGAGGAAAATCAAGTGTACAAAGTTTAAATGCACTCAAAAAGAGGCAGAAGGCTAGAAGATTCATTACGCGGACATCTGTCATGCCTGCTGTGTTATTCCTGCCATCTGTCTGTCAAGTTAGCATTTCCTTTAACAACACTCTGTATCTGGTTGGACTGAGTAACAGTTTACTTACAAAGGTCAGATGTCAGAGGCCGTTAGAAATAATTTTTTGTCAGAAAGTGCGCTGATTATAGAAATGATTTACAGAAATTTTCAGAGATTCACATATATAGCTAATTATAGCAGCAGAGATTCACATATATAGCTAATTATAGCAGCAGAGATTCACATATATAGCTAATTATAGCAGCAGAGATTCACATATATAGCTAATTATAGCAGCAGAGATTCACATATATAGCTAATTATAGCAGCAGAGATTCACATATATAGCTAATTATAGCAGCAGAGATTCACATATATAGCTATTTATAGCAGCAGAGATTCACATATATAGCTAATTATAGCAGCAGAGATTCACATATA